>NW_014040455.1:16745-18801 GCF_001186125.1 Sphaeroforma arctica JP610 | reverse complement strand
GACCCACGACCACGACACGGACTCAGAGGGCGGTGTCGACGAAGACAGTTTGTTGGTCGTCCTAATAATACAATATATATATATATATATATATATATATATAGGTACATGGGCCATGCGTGTGGTACTTTTTGCCTTAGATAATAGACATTGACTTAGCTACTCGCAAAAAAAGTGAGGTAATTTAATATCCGGACAGACATATGCAGTATTTGTAAAACTGATTTCCAAGAGGGAAGTTCCAATATAACTTACGAGTGGTGTTTCATTGCGGGACAGATAGAGCATTGCCAGGGTACCAATACGAAACGTTTACGCACAACACTAGCGTTGTTGGATGATACGAGGTCTGCTTCTACAGATGAATTGAGGCCTTACACATGGCATAAGTCAGGTTTCAAGTCACATTTCCTCGTAATTGTAATATATTTGTATACTTGAATATGCATTAAAACTCTGTCGGTGTATACTTCGTATGCCGTTGCTCGAGCTCATTGCGCGATGAACCGAAAAAGATGTATCATCTATAGTGCACTCATATATGCATGTGCAATATTATTCTATACTTATAGGTAAAGGAAAAACCCTTATAAAGGCCAAAAATCGTCATAAGGACGCGGTTCTATATTCATACGAGGCCATTTCACCATCGCGATGGATCCTTCACCACGCTTGATAAAAGATACTTTTAAGTACAATACCCCCAACTAGCACTACTAGTCATAAAACATTGGACTTGTTCTCATCCCAGTACGTCTCAGCATTGTGAGGTCAACTTACAGTATTTGATGACAGCGATGTTGACAGGGGCAGAGCAGGTGGCCTGTCTGTTGACTTTGCTCTCGACAGCCATTGTGTGTATTTGTTGCAGTTGTGTTTCTAGGTGACTGGTGTGTGACTTTGAAAGCGTATTGATGTTTGCCTTTTCAATGAGAAGCACCTTATCGCACCAAGGTTTGTTTTATTGGTCTTCCCTCGAGAGAATACATATATATACACATCGCTTACAAGAAGAAAGAGAAGTCACAGCCAGAGAGATGTAAAGGCAATACTCTAAATGCGAATCAGGCGCATACTACCCCACTTACGGTGACACCCTCTATAAAATCGTACGTGTCAATGACATCCGCCCGTAAAAGTATTTACGTTTTCGCCTGAAATGGCATGATCCATGTGAAACAGGGTGTCATTACAATTGGTAAAATACGGCTTCAAAAGAGATTTAAATGTATGTCGTTAACCACTTCTGATGTTTCCAACTGATATATACAACGGATAATTATGTGCAATTGTGACAATTAGTTTACGACACTGGTTTCCGTAATAACGTCATCAAAAAGAAAAGTCAGAATCAATGCGAATCTATTGGTGCCTTTCAATGATGCGATGGACAGAAACATGGTTGATTGGACGTAGGATGTCGAAAGTTGCACATTCGTCACTCTGAACTGGGACTGTGAGCTTTGTGAGATACTTTACCGTACTACGGTGCTAATTAGGGCGAGCCTGTAATTACTTATGTTCGTTCACCCGCGATATACGATAGGTTTGTCCTTTTTATTTAGTGATGTATTTATAGTATTTTTAGCAGTATAGTAGTAGGAATCACTGATAAAAAGAAACCGTGGACAGTGGACATCATATATATCATTATATAATAGAGAGGTCCCGATCAATTGACACAGATCACAACCACAGGACATTCAATACTTTTAATTGACAACCACACACATCGCAGTAACAACTATACAGTATGATGGGAGCTGCTGATTCCGAAATCTTTCAAGGGTGCGATGACGAGCAGGTGAGGCTCATGGCTGAGATGTGCATAGAGATTGACACAGACGACAACGCAATAGGTTCCGTCAGCAAGAAAGAAGGTACAGAAGTCTACATACTCACGCACACTCAGCAAGAAAGAAGGTATAGAAGTCTACATACTCACGCACACTCACACACCCACACACACACACACACACACTCTCTCTCTCTCTCTCTCTCTCACACACACACACACTCTCTCTCTCTCTCTCTCACACACACACACTCACACACA
>NW_014040455.1:2956-15635 GCF_001186125.1 Sphaeroforma arctica JP610 | reverse complement strand
AATATTTATATATTTGTTGCACTTTTGCGAAATATTAATGCATATGTGCATTCGTTTGTACATGCTTGTGTAATATGTGTTCTTTCGGTACGTAGTTTGTTATTTGTATTGCTTAAAAGATTGTCTTAAGTATGAATGTCTATATCACTGTTCAATAGTGAGAATTATGGCTTAAGAAACTTTGAAAGTAGCCCGCTGGGGGGCCGTTTTTTCGATCACATGATTCCAAATCTTTATCCTGGTCATTTGAAATCTTATTTGTCACATTCTTCTCACTGGTCCAATAGTCCGCGGTGGTCTCTGTTGGAGACTGATTCCAAGTTGTACTACTGCATAGTGCTTTCACTTTGTGTGCCTCCCTTTTAAGCTACTATATTTCATGATTGATCAATTATTGTCATTGATCCACAACATCTCATCTTTTGCCACAACATCTCATCTTTTACCTCCATGTATTTTACCTCCCATGTACTTATCTACTGTACTTGATATCCCTTTAGGAAGATTATCAAGTCATTCAATCTCACCCAATAGTCGATTATACCTGATTCAATGATTTACGCACCCCCTTATCGTCCCTTCATATTTTCTGCCCCTCCATACAGCTCACCTCATGCCAAACATCAACAAGGGCCTCCTACACAGAGCATTCAGCGTTTTCTTGTTCAACACGGAAGGCAAACTTCTCCTACAACAACGTGCCACTGAGAAGATCACATTCCCTGACTGTTGGACTAACACGTGTTGCAGTCACCCGCTCAGTCGGCCCGAGGAGATACTGACCAAGGATCAGATGGGTATGTGTATGTGTAGTTCTAAGGGAGGGCACAGACGCACATGCAAAGGCACACGCACACACTCAAATAGATACATAGACATGTAGATACATAGTTACATATACCAAGGATCAGATGGTTATGTGTATTGTGTAGTTTTGAGGGAGGATGTGCATGTGTGGTGTACTGTTCGGCAATACCATTTATATGGTGTCCGGTGTCGGATGTTCAGTGTTGAATCTCTCATCGTTGCGTGTTATTGTTCCGTTGAATTAGGGACAAAAAGTGTGTCTATTGTCACTTTGGTCGGCTCGATGGTGCACTGATAAATCAGTAGATGTGTATGTTTATTAATAGAGTACACGATTTCCGTTGAAATGCCCACGACTATTTCAGGTGCACCCGTAACCCACCCTCGCTGAGAATTTGAACTAGTTTTGTGTGTTGAGCATGGGCTTGTAGGATTTATCATCGCGCTTTGTATGTTTAACTCGAATGTGCTACAGTGATGGATATATACACTACATGTATTATGTGTTGTCATACACGTGCTAATATACATACATATATATATATATATATTGAATTTAGAATACTTTTTTTAAGGACTGTAGTACTACAACTAAACAGCATTATTAGGAATCTCCAGGTGTCGTTAGTCCGACCCATTTGAATTTGTACTTGCAACTCGCAGTTTTTTGATCGACTATAATATATATATATAGCCTGACAAGTACATCGTCCTGACGGGTATTACTACCACTCTGTAGGCGCCAAGAACGCCGCTGTGCGAAAGTTAGACCACGAGCTGGGTATCACTGGAGTGACTACAGACCAGCTCGAATTCCTGACCCGAATCCAGTACATGGCCCCCTCGGATGGCATGTGGGGTGAGCACGAGATCGACTACATTCTGTTCGCACAGTGCGATGTAGAGGTGCACGCCAACGAGAACGAGGTTCGCGCGTACAAATACGTAACGCAGGTATGGCCACGGAATTGATATGTATGTGTATATATAATATATGTTTGCGCTATGGAAATTTGTATATTGTAGATGGTGCTCTGTTGTTGATCCGGATATTAACTGTATCATGTTCACGCTATGCTATGTAGAGTTTCATGTGTATGTTAGCTATAATCCAAAGAAGCGTACTATAAACCGAAACGTCGAACGTACAACATACCATCGACCCATATTCCTTCTGCACTACAAGAATCATGTGTATATCCAAGCAAAGAAAACAATACTCACTTCAAATAGGCGAGCAGAAGGGATTCACCGGATTTTTTTGACATGACGTATATATATAATTATATTTATCAAGTGTATATATCGATATTTAATAGTGTATATATATGTATATATATATATATACATATATACACATATATACATATATACATTATTAAATATCGATATATACACATGATAAATATATATTTATATATATACGTCATGTCAAATATATATATATATATATATATTGTTATTGTCATCATTATTAATATTATTATTATCATCACTATTATTTTCATTGAAGTTTTCACGTACCAGTTAGAAGCGGCCTTCCTCTTGAGCTTAGATAAGTACGGGTAATTCATAAGCCCTTCATTGGCAAATACATATCTGAAGAAATAGTCTTACATGTGATTTTCATTGGCAGAGGATATAGTCTGTATTGTTTCTTCTGATCAGTGGTCGATGTTGGATACGTATATGATGATCGATACTCACTCTGATTCTTCTTGCACGAATACTTTATTATTCTTATTACGGATATGATGTGTTTTTGTTCTCTTAAGCTCGTGTATCTAATTAATTTTGTTACAGGATGAGCTCAAAGACCTATTCAGACAATCGGAAACTGACGAGAGTGTTAAAATCACCCCATGGTTTAAACTCATTTGCGAGACCTTGCTGTATAAGTGGTGGGACAACCTTGCATGCTTGCAGAAAGTGAAGGATGTAGAGACCATCCACAGGTTCTAAACTAAACATTTCCAAATAAAATATAAGTGCAATTATCTGCGTAGTTTTATCTTTTGTTCATATGGAGTCAAGGGCGACCATGCTGCGTAGGTTGTAGGTCAATAATGGCTGTGGATTGCGCTCTTACACGTTTCAATTTGTTGCGTTGGGTGATTGAACCCTTCTTATAAAATCATGTGCATAAACTTACATAATGATATCTGGCCAAAACCGCCTCAGCATCCTTTAGCCCGATTTGTTACCTATACCCTTTCTAATGTTTATTAAAGTCGGCTCCATTCACCCCTGGGCAAGTGGGACATCTCTACTCACTCCCTAGCAGGCGCAATGCACCCAATATATTTCTCGACGGAATTGTGTAAAAAAAATTTAAACTAATATGAACCCGACGGTCACCCTTGACAGAAGGATACCAAAACCACCTTATTGTAAGAGTCAACTGCACACATCGACACAAGTTGAGACAGATTCCGCGCTTTGGCCAAAACTTTCTAAGAACAATTTTTTTTTCACCGACTATAATATGAAGTCTCTCCAGCAACGCTGGATCCATCTATTCACACGGAATCATTTTTGCATGTACAGCTCAACGATCTTGCTTATATATGCTATCAAAGCGCCACTTACCTGAAATATTCACAGGTTTGTATTCATGCACGATACGAAATAGTCATGAACTGATTTTTCAGACAAAAGCAAAGTCTCCGCATCCCTATACAGTGTTAGTACGGCTCTTGTGTATGTTCTGGTACTTCATGTGGATACATACATTTGGGAAAATGTTTATTCAGCAATACAGCAAATTTAACATGTTGCATCGAATGCGGCCTCGGAGGCTCGGGCGAATATTCATCATAAACTTATATTATTTTCTGCATGATGTCGTTCATTGTTCTACTATACATGTAAATAAGATCTCTATTTCGTATATATTGATAAATAATTGGAAGCGTAAGCGTTTGCATAATTTTCAACACATGTGGTATCTGAAGATCATTTTGTGAGCGATTATTACTATATGCTTTGAAAATATTTATATTCTGGATGATTTTTGTCAACCATTGTCCTACTAACCATGTAAGATTTCTTTTTCGTCTATACTAAATTATTCGGATACTTAAGTATTCCCTTTCCAACACATGTGGTATTTGAAGGTTTTTTCGTAAGCGATTCATTCACATCCACAATTTAACTGTCTGCGATGATGCTCGGCGTTATCTGTCGCCTTTTCAGGCAATCGACGACATTGCATTGATCCTTTTCACACTCTTTCATTACGTTGTCAGCCAAGCACTGCTCATATTCCCGGTTAGGTGTTCTAGTAATAGATGAAGTCTCCTTTGTATCTGCTAAACAATTATATTACGTCAATAGACGACTTCAAGAAATTTATAACAATGATGCCGATCTATTTGGCGGTATAAGCATAGTTCTAATGGGAGATTTAAAACAACTTCCTCCGTGTAAACAGCAAGCAGTTCACAAAACAATGTTACATTGTACCAACAGAACCAATGAAGTAGCTGCCAAGCATATACTGAAACAATTCACCGTATATGAATACACCACACAGCACTGCACGCAAGACCTCACACACAGGGCTCTTTAAACCAATTCGAACCAAAAAGTACAATATCAGGAGAAAACTTCATGCATTTTCAAACTCTCACACCACAACTAGTTAAGTCAGATCCTGAACGATGGTTGACTGCTCCATATGCATGTCTAGTGAACAAAGAACGCAGAGCTATAAATGATTTACGTGTACGACAATATAGTAAGGCTACTAGAATCCCATTTATATAAATTTCAAAGGCATCTACGAGGCGACAAAGACGATAATTCTCAACTTTCTGAGGACAGACCTTCGTTTCCCCCGGATTATATCAATACTTTACTGAATCACTACCCATAATTCCAACAAAAAATATATGTGTCCAGTATGGGCTAGCGAATGGAACTCGTGCAATATTAAAAAACTTCATATACAAACAACCACAGAAGCAAAAAGAGTTCGATAACTTTAAACATACGGCCGAAATCGGTATCTCTTTAATCATTCCTACATCAGATTATATAATCATCCAACCAGAAACTGGCATCACCAACCGTGTACCCTTAGACAAACAAATTTTCGTATCCGATCGCATTCATAATTTAGTACCTATAGGTTTATCCGACATGGATTTCGAGCCCAATCGTACTTCTGTCACGAGGGAAACTCTTCAAGGGGGCAAAGTGTATGTCAATGCCTTCCCATATTCACATGCTTTGGCCTTGACTATTCATAAACTCCAAGGTCAGACAAGACAATACCTGAACACAAATCAATCATTATCAATCTTCAGAATAGGCCTGGAAAACGTTTAGGACGCATGTCTTATAAGCATCTATATGTAATGCTATCAAGAGTAAAGTTTACATCAAACTGCTACTACACATACATTAACCTTAGATATTCTTAAGTATCTCAACAAATTGAAATGTCCTTCAGGCTATAAAATATGGTTATCATCAGCAAGGACTAAAAATAGTTTTACAAGGAAACTCCCTCCATGTACAACACGCAGTCATAATCATTAATGAAACCATATGCAAACAAAATATATACCACCCCCGTTGTCAGCTCGTGATGAGAACAACATATTTAGAAACTTAAAACTTGGCCGGTTAGGGTTTAGGGTTTTTAGGGTTGGCTTCGTCGCCACTAAATTCCAATTTACCAGCCAGCCATCTGGATATGAGCACCAGTAGCAACATAACTGGAATCTCAATCAGTGGCCCCACTACAGCTGCCAAAGCTTGCTGAGAGATCGCACCATACAGAGCGATTACCAATGCTAGCGCCAACTCGAAGATATTGCCTGCTGCCGTAAAAGCGATGGCCAAGGTTTTGCCGTAGGACAAATTCGATTTCCAGCACAGCATGAACGACCCATCAAACATGATTAGGAAATACAGTATCAGGGATACAGCGACAAGTAACACACTAACGATGTCATCTACCATTTGTGAGCCCGACATGGCAAAAGTTACAACAATGACAACGAGGAGTGAGCACAGTGCAAGTGGTCCAATTGTGTTGGCAAATTTTGTGTACTTGGTTTTGACCAGAACTCTCTGTCCTATGACCCATGTTCCAAATCCAAGCGCGAAAGGAATACCAAGGTAGATCGCCACACTTTCCAATACTAGTAGGAACGACTCTGCTATAGAAATATCCGACCCAGTATCACTACTGATATCAATAGCCGGCAGGAAGATTTGGATAATCAACAGCTCGTATACGAAATACAGTAAAAACTGTAGTACACTATTAATCAGCACCAGGGTAACAGCCAGGTCCATCTCTGCACCCGCCAACTCGCACCAAACTAGCACCATCGCAATGTACCGGGCAATACCAATTAACACAAGTCCTTGCAGCAGTTCTGGGTGGTTGTGTGGGACTGCCAAGCTCAAAAACGTCATCAGCCATGGACACACAAACCAGTTCAAACTGACTGACGTTAACACCGCCTTGGGCTGCTTGAAGATCTGACCTACACGTCCGTAGTCGATTCGTATCAGAGGTGGGTACATTATTACAATCAGGCCAATGACCAAAAATATGTTTGTCTCTCCACCGAATGTTGCACCCGATAAGAAGTCCGACACCCCCGGTATGTATGGTAACCCCATACCGAGACCTACCGCCAGCGCAATCCAAAGGGTCAACAAACGATCGACCCAACCCAACTTTTCAAATTGAACAGTCATAATATATATAGCTGTTAGAGACGATTGTATGATCTAATTTTGTTAGTGTTTGTGATTTTTGTTATTAAAAATATTTTTGATCCAAACACTTCAGTTTATATAGCACCGACAGTACGTATGTACTTAATATCCATGATGTCATACGAGTATCACTCCTGGGAGACCACTTTGATCAATTGACTACTAAAAGTTACAACTAACAACTCACAGAGTCACAAGTGATACCACTGACTAGTGTGTACTGAGTAGTGACTCACCACTAATTTAAGAGTCATGAGAGTTAAAATTGAATACGGACCGATAACAACCGAAGCTAAGCTCATTACGTTTGTCGTTGTGCCTTTGGGGATATGTACGGAATAAAAGTTGAACGTAAACGATATTTATTCAATTTTAAAACGTTATAACGATTATAATGTGATCAGAAGGGCCTACCTAAGTTCTTTTTATAGGACTGGTTCGTATCGCGAGCACGGTACACACTTAAATCTTTAGACCCGCAAGGTGCACCTGTGAGCATACAAGGATCGTATATGGAATTAAAGTTGAACGTATACGTAAATTAATAAGTTGTAACGGAAAACGGTTTGAAGTTAGTACTAAAATTAAAAGCAGACAAAAGTATTTAATAGTTAATTATTTATATAGTACGCTCTGCGCTGTAGTCTGTAGTCTGTACGGCACTCGGGCACTCGGGGTGACAGTCTCGACATTTTTTTTTTGTCTGAATAGTATAAATATTCGGTGAATACTGATTATGTACTGATAATAGTGATTACATCAGTACTGATTCAGTGATTCGGGATTCGAGATTTCCGGGCGATTCCGTGGGGTCCCGGAATTTCAATGCTAGAAGAAACAACTGTTGGACCAATGGTTTTGCAGTAAAATTACAAAAGCATCCTGTATTTATTTTGACCCGGTAATAATTCAAATTTTCCAACAGACCAGTCCAACACAGAGCTACATTCTCAGAATTGAGATGTTCTAAACTTCTATGAGAGTATTTATGTCTATTATCCTATAATAAACACAAATAACTAAGTTACCTTTCCCCTAGAGAGAAAAATGGATGAGCACACGGTGATTGTCAGCAGGAATGCTTGTAGACAATAGACCTTGGGACTGTCCCACCGGATGATGAGAGTGTGACCTATTGGCTACACGTGTTCGTGGTTAGTTGACCTCACCTTACCAGGCGCTAGTATGGAGAAGGCCACGAGGGAAGGTTGACATAGTTGATGTCAGGCTGAAAAGCGAAAAAGCTAAGGATAGACGGCTGAACACACATAAATATAAGAGACATACACAGTAGTGCCCCGAGTATTCAGCTAAAAAGCTCGGAGGCACAATCCATATTAAAACGTTGACATTTTTACGTCGTGTTAGCATCTACTCTCTAAATCAATATATTGAAAAAGATACGCAATTTGCAAGTGGCCATTGCTATCAATTTGTTCGAGAGCTTGAAAAATGTAAACAACAGCTTTTTTATCAAATATCAAGAACACCATTCATTCCAAATGAGAGATAAGTTTTCTGAGCCGTTCTGTGGTGGGTGAATGCCCAAATCCATCGGACACGGAATTATGTCGAATTTCTTGCAAGTTGTATGTTACTTGCACCGAGCACGATACATAAGACTTGGCAAACAGGAAGCGCACAATTTAAATAATGGGTGTACATATACACACAGGCCTAATTCTGTGATATGCTATAAACAGGAAGGAAGCGAACAAGTTAAATAATGGCTGTACATAAACTCACAGGCCTAATTCTGTGATAAGTTAGATACATAAAGATCTATATATAGTGTATGTATAGCCTGCGCGAATGTCTAAGCGTCTCACATCCGCATCAGTGGTATGTCCTTTACAAGTGTAGAATATGTGCGAAGTTTGTGTGAACGGAAGTATGAGACATACAAATGGAGAACAAACCCACTATAAAGCATCCAATTTGAAAAACCAAGACCAGAACCTAAACGAACAGCACAAAGACGCTTCACCAAAGCAAGCCCTTTATCATCCCCCCAATCCCACAAAGCAAGTAGACAGTCACCTATAAATAGCAATTCTGGTCCCGAGTTAACAAAAAATTATGCACCAACGCTAACGAGCAGCCAACATATATCACGATCATGGAATCGCATCATAGTACATATGAGTATGTCAATATCATCGCAAAACACTCAACCGGAAACCGCACGGTTGGTCAGTCGCAGTTGGGTGTACTATATGTATTATCTAATTTCTAAATTGCGATGCTAGCACGCCCTCGGTGCAAGAGAGGCCACTATGTCCAAGAGCGCGCGTTTTGCGGGGCTTTCATATAGATCCGCAATCGCATGCCGGGCTTGTCCGCAATGGACCTCGATAAGATCATCAATCACACCCGCAGGTCTGGAGTCAGTCGCTTCGCGATGTAACTGGATAACCAAATATAATAGCAGCGATGGCCCTAGTGTTACTAGTAGATACACAGAACTTCAGTTGACTCACGATGCAACAAGTAGATATATTAAAGGAGACAGTCCGATCTGAATATAGCACAAACACTGGGGCGGAATCGCATTTGGGTGATGAGATGCCAAGGGCAGGTACAAAGAATGACTGAGAGGACACAAGAAGCACTACTACATAGATGGCAGATGGGCGTATAGCGTAAGCCGAGCTGTATACATGCAATTGACAAGACTACGATGAAACTGCAGCGAGCATACTAAACGAGAGGTCACAGAATCAACCTGTGGCCCCAGCTACAGTGAGACATCTACAGAAGAAATAGCACAGGGGCTCTGACGACCCACTACAGCAATATAAAAAAGCGCGACAAATGTGTAGAGATCCTGAGAAGTGTGTACAGATGCACAATAATATAACACTGAAACCGAATATAAACGATAGATTTTTCTTAAAGCCAAACATGGTAGGCAACAGGTCCATACAAGTTGCGGAGGGCTGCTTCCATATATAGGAACCGCAGCCGTAGAACATTTTCAAGCTAGCACATGGTATAGGCAGTAACGATTGTTGTGATGATTGTGCTGAGATGAATATGAAGCCGCCGATAGACATGCCAGATTCGCAGACATGAAGCACGTACAATACGAGTATACCTGGTCTCTGGTAGTGCATATGCTGCATGTGTAACGACACAGCACATTGCAAATCGAACCAACCAAGACAACTACCATCCTAACCAAACATTCAGGTACCCCCACTCAACACAAAAATGGACACACGCAAAAATAAATAAATACATCCAACTCGACTTCACACAACCACAGCGTAATGTATACACAGCCCAGCGATCTTCATCAAATCGTCCACAAGACCCACCTGATAAGCGATTCCCAGATGTTTGCCATATAAGAAAGCCATCTCCTCTACTTTAGCGGTAGTACCCACAAGTATAGCCACAGCCCTGCAGCTATTCGCGATCAAACTACCCATACTAAGATAGACACCCTGCACGAACTCATCCGCACCAACGTGCTTGTCCCCGCCCCCTATCGTAACCACACGCTCATCCGTGTGTTCTGGAGGTGCATCCTCCGTGCCGTGAGTGGAGAGAGCCCGCACAGATGTGTGCATGTGAGTGTCTATGGGTAAACGGGGAACTGTACTTGCCGATGAAGCTGCCTGAGCGTGTGTGTTCGTGAGGGTGTGGGTGCGTGCATGTGTCGACGTGTGCTGGTCTGCAGACTCCACCACAGGTCGCGAACGCGCGTCCGCCGCTCCTTCCGATTGGTTCCTAGTACTAATGTCCCGCTTTAATAGCGGGACGTCCGTCTTGGAAACCGTTAATTCAGTCTTTCTGGCTCCCCCTTCACTCAGCTGTGCGAGTGCATGTGACATCACTGACGCCACTCTAGCACTCTGTAGCTTTGCCAGCATCACACTCGACTTGGCCAGTAGGAAGTCACCCGTCAACACAGATATCTAGGAGTCCATGGTGTATGAGCAAATCGGGCGGGGTTTGAGAGATGAATACATACACGACTTTTACCACTCTTTCACTTTGGTGCAGAATTTAAACTTGTGCAAGGCGGCGAGAGTCCATGACGTATTGGATAACAAAATTGATACACAAGCACAATAGTATACATTCGAAGCTTTCAATATATGTGAAAGTGAACCATGCAGTTGTGTAGTTGATATGATTTAAGTGAATATTCGGGTTGCTAGAGTATTGCAGCATCCTACAGGCCGAGTGAAATGAATGTTTTGTAATTGAATATATATATATATATCATTGTGTTTGAATATGTACATGAAAGTGCTTTCGCAGTTCATTCCCTTGTGCGGCGAATGAGGGCAGAAATCGGAGGCGGCGAGCCAAGCAGATGTCCAAGATACTAACAAATCCGTTCTCATGATGGTATATAACCGAAATGAGCATCTGTTTCTATGGTTATTGCTTGCTTGGTGCACATATGTATATACATACTTATATGTGCGAGTGTATGCATATGTGTGTGATGTCATGTACGCTGATGTTCACGTATTTATGTAAACCATCATGTTTCCTGGCGCAAGATATATGTACAGAAAATATAGTTCCAGCCATTTCTTACATTAAACGGGTGTACAGTTCCTAATATGTACACATCATCCACTCACATACATATAGAAAATCGATGGTATATATAAATATAAATAGATACAGATATACATACATACATACACACATGCATATATATATATCTATATATACACACATATATATATATATATAAATACATACATACGTACATACATACATACACACATCATATAAATATATATATATATATATATTGCCGTGGTTATGTATATACATGTACGTCTTAGCACCTTATTTCCTGATGCTGCGAGCGGGGGCAGGAGGTCTGTGTCCTGGGTCCTACTGACGTCCACAATGTTTGTGTGGATGAGCGATCCCACGAACATCATCTCCGTAAGGGTCGCCAACTCCTGATGCTTCACTTCAATCTGGGATAAAGAAGCCCCTGTGCGCCATAGGGGATGAGTGGCGGAGAAGTGTAGTTTCGTAAAATGTTGAGCGTAAGGGTTAGTATAGCACACAGTAGACTTTCACAGAATCCTACGTTGCGCATGGTCTGTCGCACATATCAGACACCAACGAGCAATGGCAACACACGTGGGTTCTGTCCAGCGCGGCGCTACTAACAGGACACTTACAACATGCGCTATATATATCAAAGTCAAGATTAGAATAACATACAATCCAGACATGTACAAGAATAGGCAAATGCATTCTCCCATCACAGGCTATGGGTCAAGCAAGCGTACGGACAAGTCGGGCAACTTCCGATTCAATAGGAAAGGAAAACATTGTACGTGTACGAGTAACTTAAATAAATAAGATACCTGCTTCTGTTGGTGGTACACTATCAGTTTGCACTGCTCGCCCCATCAGCAGCACAATAACCGGCCGGAAAGCATGTCCGTTGCGCTGAAACAGGCTGTAGCCCGTTTAAATGCAGATGCAAGGGTTAAAAACTTATGACATGCTGCAGTTGATTGGCTGTATGAAAAATGACGCAATGTCACGATGCTTATTGGCTGAGGGAATGTCGGACATCTCTATAAATATATACCTTGAAGACAAACATCTATATATATATACTTCGAAGACATACATCTATAGAGATATACTTTGAAGACGTACATCTATAGTTATATACTTTGAAGACGTACATCTATAGTTATATACTTTGAAGACGTACATCTATAGATAAATACTTTGAAGACGTACATCTATAGTTATATACTTTGAAGACGTACATCTATAAATAAATACTTTGACGACGTACATCTATAGAGATATACTTTGAAGGCGTATATCTATAGATATATACTTTGAAGACGTACATCTATAGATATATACTTTGAAGTCGGTATATTTGAACACCAGGCTGCCATACCTTGTTTGTATAGTGGGAGACGAAAGAAACTCTAAAACATATCGAAAAAAAGAGGTCTGGACAAGTGAGACATACTGCGATAATAGCTGCATCGGCTGATGGCGGTAGAAGCTGCACTTAGGCAGTATCTAGGAGATAGTGCCTAGTACTTGTGGATGGAGACAAACACACAAACACACACACATATATATATATATATATACATATATATATATGTCC
>NW_014040455.1:0-2936 GCF_001186125.1 Sphaeroforma arctica JP610 | reverse complement strand
AACAACAACACACACACATATATATATATATATATACTATATATATATATGTCATATATATATATATATATATATACATATACATATATATATATATATATATATATGAAGGTTCAGTAAGTTTGAACTTTGAAGATAGATGATAATAGTCGAGAGTGCAGTGCATAATACCGCATAGGTACTATTGGTAATACATACCGCTCCCTCAAAACGAAGTACCGAGACTTCACTGTGTGGAAAGTGTAGTTCACAAAATACCTTCCATATCATGGCACAAATATACTAATCAACGAGAGCAAGATACACAGATACAATGAGATAAACATACCAATCCTTGAGTGTATAGTATAGCGGGTGTCCTGCCCACATCAGGTGCATCATATACTGCAATGCGGTCCGATGAGCCCTCCATTGTGTTAACATCTGCAGTGAAAGCAGAGGTCGAGAGTACGAAATTGAGAACACTTGTGTATGAAGAAAGTTAAATTGGAAAATAGAACTACAAGTGATTTCAGAGTCATATATCAAATGCAATAAGTCAACAATTATAACGCGTGGTACTCTTTGACAGAAATACGATGAAGGATATATATATATATATATATATATATATATATGTACATACATACATACATACACACATGCATATATATATATATATATATATATATATATATATGCATAATATATACATACATACGCACACACACACACACACGCATATATATATATATATAAATATATAATATACACACTTA
The DNA here is from genome assembly GCF_001186125.1 of Sphaeroforma arctica JP610. NCBI lineage: Eukaryota > Ichthyosporea > Ichthyophonida > Sphaeroforma > Sphaeroforma arctica. The sequence goes on along the minus strand of NW_014040455.1, from coordinate 2,178 downwards.
TATTTATATACACTTACATACATATAATGAATATTACTACCATAAACATATAAGATGTAGAACTGTATGTATCTAAAATTATATAACAAACACACGCAAAACATATCCCAGTTTACATATGTGCATACTCATACATAACGTAAATATAAATATGTCTATGAGCAACGATATTTATACACACACACACACACACAATATATATATATATACATAATCACACAAATACATATATACCATTAATATATATATATATATATATACATACATACATATATTTTATATATATAGTGGCGTGATAGTCTAGAAAAATATGAACTTGTATATACGTCTATGCACACAATTTTTGTATTACTGTGGTACTAACTTTAGTGAGGTTTAATAAAAAGGCAAATACATAAGATTATGAACTGCGTACCTAGGCGCAGGTATACAAATACAATTATATACAAGCGGTTTAGCATCGTATTAATGTATTATATTCTGTGCTGGGCATCCTTAGTAAATCAACGCTTAGCATATAGGGTTGCGAGACCTATATGTGAATTAAATTGTAGGAAACAGCATACACAACGGGATAATACACACCTCGTATGTATACAAATAACTTGTGTAAACCCTACATGTAGTTCCAAACTTGGTATAGGATTCAATACTGCACAAACCTTGAACGTCACCAGTGATGTAGGGGTATGCACCAAACCCCTGCCAGATTTGATAGCCTGGTTCCACTTCTTTTCAACTTGCACGTTATGCCTTTGCCGCGCTGCACTCGAATTATAATAGCTTTTATGCATTGCACCTGTCACACACACACTGCTGACCAGTGCATTCTGAAGTACGCTTGTATTTGGATGGTGCAGATGTGTACCTAAAGGGCCCAGTTTGCGACTCAAACTTGCACAACTCCCGAGAGATGGTATCTGTGTGTGCATGTACCTATTGACCGTGCATTTGGAGAGGTTTGTTATACTCCTATTTCGCATGCTGACTGTATTCCTAGATACACCTGTAACCGTGTGAAACCTGTGAAGTGGTGCGGTGTTTTCGAGAATTGACCTCTCACGCACCTTGGCGGGTAATCGGCGCATAAGGGAGAGTCCCATATTGCTGAATAGAAGGCTAGTGGCAAGCGTTCTACTGCTTCACCAGCTTGGTTGTTAGCGGAACATACACTTTTTTATTACATATTTACATCGGGCTATCTTCCGTAGCATAGGACTCTCTTGCGATTTCAAGTGTCACATGAGAGATGAGACTACATTTGCACGTAGCTGTCTCAATGAGATTGTCGTATATTACAACTTTTTTAATCAAACGGAGGGGTGACTACTGACTACCAGTACCGGCTATGCAGCATAACCTTGCAAAGCTTGTGCGAATAACGACACGTTTGAAACACGTCGTTTACCAGCTAGTTTAGGTCAAATCAAGTCTGACACTCTTTTGTGGTGGCCAAAGATGGCACGTAAGGTCGCTTCCTCGTCAGCCATTCGTGCAGCTACAAAGTATAATATTTGTTACAATTTTAAATAGCGGCTGTCGGCTGAGCGGCTGGGCCGTGTATACTGTCTACACGATAGACTCAATAGAGTGAGAGAGAGAGTATACAAAGCCGTTAGGATTCTGATTGGCTGAATTCCGACAGATATCGAATATGACATAGAAATAAAAATAATACAAACACGCATACAAAGTTGAGGTTATACATACGTGATGAACACGTATATATGTAAACATATTAGATATATCTCTTGAAAGTATACAAATTACAAATTACAAACACCTTGTCTACTCAGCACCGTGTGAGGTATTTCATAGTTGATACGACTGGCCCTTTAAAATTTTGAAAAGTTGGAACCGATCACTAAGAAAATATGGCAAGGTCACGTCTGAGCACTAGTAATGCCTTCTTTTTGCTATGCGATATACAAGAGCGTCTAATGCCGGCCATACATAATGCCTCCACTGTGGTTGCCACTGCCTCGCGAATGGTATATTATTTACAGAATTTTTAATTATGTGCGTATCATAATGTATAAACTTTCTACCTATCACATGAATGTTTGAATCCTTGTACTTGTAGGCCTGAGTATCAATGAAAATACATACATATGTATACACAGCACAGCTATATACATATTCATACAGTATGGTATACATACCAAATATACATTTCTA
>NW_014040456.1:145377-155890 GCF_001186125.1 Sphaeroforma arctica JP610 | reverse complement strand
TATAAATATACATACATATATATTGTATATATATATATATTTATGGACCCTTTGCCCCAGTGGCCCACGCCGCCCACTTAGCCCCAGGGGGGGGACCCGTGGAGTTACTGTTGGGGACTTGGGGGGAATAGAGAGGTAAATAGAGACTACAACACTCTTTAGGAATTGCTGAATTGGAAACCCTGTGTCATGTGTGAGTTATCGTTTCTTATCAGATCCATGCCAAAGTCGGGATTCAATCCCAGCAGGGCGTACATAGGCTAGGCCCTTAGCTAATCTGTACTCTGTTATGCACTTATGCTGTCACTCTCTCAGTCTCTCTCACACTTCTCTACTACAGAAGTTCAGGAATCCGGACTTTAGGGCTCAGGCCTCAGGCTGACGGCTGTGCAATTCTGATCTTGAACTACTCTTGTAGAGATAGCCTACGCCCTCAACTGTAGGTCTGTAGCTGTGTGCTTAGCACCGTACAATGACAATATCAGTACCCAGAGGCTATAGAAAGACTAGAGAGGCGGCCCATCGGTGACCAGTCCCAGTCTTTAGCCCTGCTATTTCCTACTAAAGTGTTCTGTGTAGCGTCTACTGACTACTCTCTCTCAGAGTAAGAGCACGTCTCATATTTAGACTCATATTCCTTATGTAGCCTTCAATTTTCTATTTTTTTTATTTTTTTTATTCTCTCATTCTGTTTGAGTTCAGTCTTTGACTCTTTGTATTCAATTTTCAGAAAGCTATTTATTTATCCTTTGAAATGCGTTTCTATTCATTTTTATGAATATTATTTTAGAAAATGAAAAACAATTGAGTGAAAAAAATGTTTGACTGGACCTTTAGTGTTTTTAGTTTACAACAAATATTCTCGAACATGACGTAAACTATAAGAATTTCCTTTTTATTTTTTAAACCAATTGTTATTTTTACAAAATTAAGAGAGGAAAAAATTGCACAGGGGCTCAGCTATCCTCAAACCATTTTCCGTTAAACCTTTTACAATTCGAATATATATACGTTTACGTTCTTCTCTTATTTATGTGCGGTCCTTTGTGTGCTCATAGGTGCAACTTGTGGGTCTAAACATTTAAGTGTGTACTATTTTCACCATACGAACTATTCCTGTAAAACAACTTAGGTAGCCCCTTCTGATCACGTTAGAACCGTTATAACGTTTTATAATTGAATAAATATGCGTTTACGTTCAACTTCTATCCCGTACCCCTAAAATGTTATGAGCTTAGGTCTTTCGGATTTACGTTCGAATATATATTCGGATTTTCTCTACACCAATGGGTGAAGGCTAACTTTGGGCTTACTTCGAAATGTTTTTAAAAGAAGCAAAAACAAATCTGAAAAAATCTGAACATAAATCCTAAATTTGACATTCGGATCGAATTTACAGGATTCGGATTTTTTTTCTATATAAACTCACTTTTGTGGTTTGTTAAATGCGTACCGGACCGACGGACCCTTCAAATATAAAACAAAACTAAGGGTTACCAGAATAGATGTTCGGTACCTAAGTCCGGTCTGCTTGGCCGTTGGAAATTCAGTGCCCTTATTACTATATTTTAGAAGGCTAAATTTGGGCCCTTTCTATTATAGAATTGTTTTTTAAAAAAACAAAACAAAAAGCATAAATATAATTTATAAAAATATTGATCTGTTTTTACATTAAAAAACCAAAAATGATGATTTCAAAAACGATGATTTGATGGCAAAATCGCTCTATATGGGTCTATTTGGTATATTGATATAAAATTCAGGTTCAAAATATATATATATATTGCGGCAGGCCCTTCATCGTCTGGTAAATAAACATATGGAGACGTCCAAAAGATTCTAGATTCCAAATGAACCAAATACTTGTATTGTATATAAAAATGTATTTGTCCAAAACCTGATTTTGATCAAATCTTTTTCGGATTTCCATCAATTTATTACTTTGTCTTCAATAATAAAAACACAACAAAAAGTTTTAAAAAAACACTACATTTGGTATGTAAATATTTGAAACATAGTTCACGGTCGTGGAGACGTAGAGTCGTAGAGTCGTAGTCTCTTAGGCAATCTATCTCAAATTCCTGAGTTGAAGCAATCAGTGAATCGGTTTATATATGAAAATTGTTACTACTGGCTAGTTTTAAAATACAATATAGCATATCAGATATTCATTATTCAATTTATTCTCAAACCAGAATCCAAATTGCACCTTTTTTCACAACTCTATAAACTCTCTCTGCTAATACTCAAGAGTATCAGACTCCTGTAAGCCATAAGGAGGCTCTGTTTTGTTTAAAAACAATTTGCAGAGTGTCGCAGAGAGGTTGAGCAGCTGTGAGCTCTCCAGTCGGTTCTTTTTTTTTTAAATATAAGTCTCAGTCTTAAAAAAGTCTAATGTCAAGTCGTGAAAACGGTGAAGGACTCTCCCCAGTCTCTACTGTCCCCAGTCTCCATCTCCTCAGCGGCCAGTGTCCAGTGTCCTCACTCCAAAGTGTGGGGCTGCCGCTGTGGAGCGTAGGCCCAGGGCTCCAGGCCCCAGTGGCCCACATTGCCCCACACACACAAGATTCTTCTTGCGCATAAAAAAACTTTTTGGAGGACAAATTAACGAAAACGGAATTCTGATAAATATGTTGGCTGTTTTGTTTTGTTTTTTAAAGGTGATGTAACTCAATCATAGCCTTCTAAATTAAACACTCGATCGTCGCTAAATATATAAAAATACTTCTGCAGCGGCGGACTGCCGGTTAATTCAGACGCCAAGTCGCCAATACAGTGGGGTTTGGTAAAGAAATACTGTAAATGACAAACTGTGGCACCTGGATATTGCACCCTACAATCCTACAGTGGGGCTGAGGACTGAGTACATATATGAATGATAAATAAAAGTTGACCGTAAACGTTACTTTCAATTTATTTATTTTAAACAAACGCCGAAAACCGTTTCGAGCAGAAATTCAGAAAATCAACCTTCATTTTGTTTTTTGTTTTTTTAACAAAAACAATAGCTTTTTGTTTTTTGTTTTTTTGTTTTTAAACCCCTTTTTTAATTTTTAAATAGCAAAAGTATTAAGTACTCAGACTATTTAATCAACATTTTTTTTCTCTCGTCTACGGTAGTCGTTTAGAGATAAGCTAGTAGTCATAAGGTAAGATATGACCAAGAAAGACAACACTCCTTCTAAGAAGCGTAGAGCTGAATAGAAGATGGAGAGGGAAGTCGCTAGCCCTGCCGCAGCTATTGCTGCTGCAAAAGCAACCGACGCCGCTGCTGATGCATTTAAGCGCACTGTAGCCAAAGTACTTGCCTACAATGCTTCAGACAAGGAAGTAGCCTCTCCGCTTAAGGAGACTACTCCTTCTGACAGAGCCCGAGGGCCAACTATTGCCTCAACCTCAAAGCTTGCATTAACGAAGCCAAGAAGTGAGACAAGGGATAAGTCTCAAGACGCCCCAACCCATTCTTCTGACGAAAATCAGAAAGAAAAGTCTCCAATTATGAGGGCGTCTCCAATTATAGGGGACAAGGACAAATCTCAGAAGGAACCTATTATGGAACCAGAGGAGGAGGCAAGAGTAGCAAACCCAAATCTACGTCCGAGACTTCTAAGCCGGAGCACATAAGTAAGCTAATTACTAAATACGCTGATCTTAAGAATCAGTTAGCTACTATTATGAAAGACTTGACTGTCGAACATGTAGATCAACTAGATAGATCAGGAAAACATACACAGCGCTTACGCGAGCATGTTTCTCCGGGCATTACTGAAGCCCTACAGAAGTGGACAGAACGTCGACAGGCAATTACGCCCAAAGACTCAAGCTCGACACCTGAGTCATATGATCCAGAAGTGCACGGCGTCGATATATCGCACGAGGTATTACTGCCAGAAGAACAGGTTAATCATTCGCCTGTTCTGACACCCGGCCGTGAGTCATCTGTCCTCAAAGGTATTTTAGACCGAGAGGTAAGGAGATATACTCCGCCACTTGTACCCAATTGGGAGGATAATCGTCGGGACCCAGTTAAGACTGGGTATGTTATTTCGACGCCAAGGGATATTAATCATCCCCGCAGACGTGTGAACGATATCGAGTTTAATCGCTACGACCGCACGGCTTTACACCAACCCGCAGAGGATTTCCACTCTGACGAGGTGACCAACCATAATAAATCGGTCGACGACTATACCAATAAAATGGAAGTCGCCCATGCTGCGCATCATGCTGATGACGTAGAATACTATGCGAATATTATTGCGATTAAGCAAAAGCGCATAGACCAACTACTTCAGGCCCAACGTGGAAAGACCACAGGGACAACCAGAAGTACAAGGGACATATCAGTCGATTTAAGTCGAACTGGGATGCCAACAGCAAGCAGGTCGAGTTTATAAACAACCATGACCTCGACACGCTAACTTGTACGCTTAATACGTTTACGGTCATGCTGGAGACGAATGATATCGCTCCCCAGCAATGGATCTCTGCCTTAATGCAGACATTTGACCCTACAGGTACCAATTATCTGATCCTGCAGCGACACTCGCATGAGCTTGACACTTGTCGTGACTGGCCAGCTGTGTGTTGGTTGGTCACGTCCTTGTTAAGTAAGGATATGCGTAGCCCTGGGCTGAGTTCAATTTTAAATGAACCAGCCGAGAACACGCCCATTCAGAGTTATATACTGAAGTTAGACGCTGACCTGAAACGTCCCGATATAACAAAGGGCAAGGCACAGCGATGGTACAAATACCTGGTTATGCACGTGTTCTGTAAGAACATAGGGGCTAACGACCGTGAGAGTCTGTACACCGAGTTGCGACGTAAACATGCGACTGGGGCTCGAGACAAGGGACATGAAACAAAGTTTTATCTATCCCGACTTACATGGGAACAGTTTTATGATACTGTATCCACTCTTGTTCCCGCACATCGAGTAACATCGAAGGGAAAAGCGGCTGTTAAGAAGCCGTGGGAGCTCACCGATCACGGGTACGTATCCAGGCAGACCTCAAACGAGAGACCCCAACATACACGTGCTCGCGAATCCACTTTATCCACGCGACCCAATAAACGGGCACGCGTAGGAGCAAAGGACATGGAACCTCCATTTAAGGAGATTAAGAAATGTGCCGACGCCCAGTGTGGACATGACATGAATAAGTTAACCCCTAACGGTTATTGGAATGGTAGACATGCATCTACCTGTACACACTTTCTTACTAAGTGTGACAAGTGTGAGAAGACCAATGGCTATCACACTAAGTCTTGTGACCGAAAGCCCAACATTAAGTTGGAGTGACGGTACTACCAGATACAATCGTTACACAGACAATACAACGACTCTTTAGATGAGCGTGTAATAATCCCTGTATATTGCAATGGAAATAGAATCCTTACGTTGATTGATCCTGGTTCCGAAATATCATGTATATCCGATCGCTTTGCATTAATGAAAGATATCGAAAGGAGAAAACAAACAACTCATCTCATTTTAGCTGATGATTAAACTGCTAAGTGTGATACCATGGCCACAGATGTTAAAATCTCCCTGGCCGATGATAGGAGTATCACTACTCAAGCTGTGATAGTTAAGATGTCACATAATTACGACATTATAGTCGGAATGAGCGATTTACTCACTCTAGGTATAACCGCGACTGGTCTACCAACTAACATAGATCCATTAAAAGATCAATCAGTCGATAACTGTCTGAAACCATATAAGCCCCCGTCAGACACAGTCAAGGCATTAATACCTGACTTTGTGGACAAAATCATGGATCTTATTCTAGTAAATATGAAGATAAAGATCACAGATTGGGCAAAATTCCGTTTTAACGACAGATATGTCAGCCTTGACTTAACCAAGGTAGACTTTACACAGTTAAAGTATCCCTCAAGGAACTATGTATCCTGGAGACACGAGGCTGTTGTAAAAGAAAAAGTTGAGAAATGGCTAGCAGATGGTGTGATAGAAATTAACTTTCAACAAACGCCAGTTAACTTGGCACTGCTAGCCGTAGACCAACATAACTCTGACGGATCGTTTAAGAAAGTCAGAGTATGTTTAGATATGAGTCCAATAAATAAATTATTGCCGACTCATAGCTTTCACTTACCTCGTATTAACGAGCTACTGCGAAGGATGGAAGGTGCTACAGTGTTTACAACTATAGACCTTACACAAGGATACCATCACATGCAGGTATATGAACCCCACCGTAAATACTTTAGCTTTACGTGGAAAGGCAAACAATACCGGTTCAGAGGTGCACCTTTCGGGTTACAATCTTTACTAGCATTCTTCCAACAAGTAATGGAAGAAATTTTTGCAGACATGCCTAACATGCAAGTCTATATCGATGACATAGTCATCTTTTCCAAGACTACAGGCGAACACACCGCATTAGTCAGACGAGTCCTTAAGAGACTCAACGAGAAAAACTTCAAGATTAACGAGAAGAACTGCCACTTCGCAATGAGCGAAATACAGCTCTTATGCTATCATATATCTGGGGAAGGTATTAAAATCGATCCCGGTAAGGTAGATCACCTGTTAGATTGGCGAACACCAGCTACAGGAAGAGTTGTTAACAACATGTGTGGGTTTGTAAACTTCTTTTCAAATGGAGTACCACACTTAGCTGACTACCTTAAACCTTTTGGACACTTAAGATGTCATAAAGGCAAACTAGGAGACTTGTGGACTAAAGAGTGTGATGACTCATTTAAAGCGCTCAAACACGCAGTCCAACAAGTCCCAGTTGTACAAGGACCAGTCGATGGCCTGCCGTTTGAAATAGCAACGGACGCATCAGACTTAGCCTTAGGAGGAGTATTATATCAGGTTATAGATAACAAACCTAGATATATATAATTCTTTAGTCGAGCAATGAATGCTTCACAGTTGAAATATACAACTGTTAAACAAGAGCTATTAATCATAGTGGCAGCTCTAACACACTTCCGAGATTACTTATACGGAACAGCATTTACGCTGATGTGTGATCAGATATCTCTTCAATATATGAAAGAGATGAAACCCGGCTCGCAATTACTGAGTCGCTGGCCTGATACAATATCAAAGTTTCATTTTGATATAAAACATCTGCCAGGAATACATAACCATTTACCGGATATGTTATCACGCTTCGTACCGGACTTCAATAAATCCGAACGTGAGTTACTAGCCACTGACTGGAAATGTAACCCCAGGTGGTTTGAACTGGCTCAAAACATAAATGGGCCACATACCATAGATATGTTTGCTGCACATCATAATGCACAACTATCGAATTACAGGACTTCAAATCATCCTATGGGAGACGCCTTTCAAATAGACCTCTCCCAACATAATGCGTGGGCTAATCCACCATAGAAGTTAATTGCCCAGCTATTAAATTATGTTCATATACATAAAGTTACCATCACGTTGTGTTGCCCATTACGGAGTAAAGATTCATGGCTCAATAAATTGATCAGCATGATTCAATACGAACCAATATATTTAGATAGGGAAGTAGATACTTTCCTATATCAGGGTAACCGAGCCGTCCAGAAGACGCCCTGGAGACATACTATAATATGTCGTATAGGTCCAATTGGAACAACCAAATGAACCCCTTCTGAGACCTTCCTTAACCAGGTCCAAGAATTAGATATTCCACTCTCTACCCAATTAAACGTTAAGCAGTTCAAAGGCAACACAACACTTGAAGTCTGTGCACAATAAATACAATCTACTAATGACACTGTTAAGAAGCGTCAGTCTCTAGCTAGGTCTCTGTTTAATAACATAAAGTCCAAGCTGAATGACAATCCTGAAGCCTATACACATATAATGCGACTATTTAATTAGTCAGGTGTATCTAACGCACATGAGCGCACTTATCGTCTGAAGGAACGGAAGTTAATAGTTGCAGTGTACGTTCGTATGTACGGCCGTTGAATGCGGACTCTAATAGCTGTACAATGCAGTGATTCAATAGGTTCTGTTTGAACGCGGCATCGGAGTCGTCACGCTCGTGTGCACGTCTATGATTCTCCATAAGTTGGGTCATCTGTTTCATAAGTGGGAGGTGCATGTTGTGGTTCTGGCCTCTAGCCAACTTGCGAAAAGCGGAGTTCACTGTTGCTTGTGTCTCGTGATAACAGATCTGTTTAATCTGTAGCATCGGGGTCCACACCTTTAGTCGTCCCGTATTATCTCGAATATGGTCGAGTGTAGACTTCTCCGCCTTGAAGTGAGTCAAAACTCTGTAGAACCATGTGAGACTCCAGGACTCGTCGAGACCTGCTATCTGCACATTCTTCCACGCATAGTATCGTTGAGATGGTATCGACTTGCTGGAAGCTCTGGCCAGTTCTTTGGTTGTGGTACTCGTCGTTGTTCTACCGCCTTGGACTCATACGTTACACGTAGTGTCTTTGATATCGGTTGAATAACCACTGCACAAAGTGTGTCGCTGATGTCTATAGCACGGTAGTGTTCCTCACTGAGTTTGATTATGCGTGCATGGAGCTGTTGTCGGCTCTGCGCAATATCGTCTACTGTGGGTAAAGTGCTGGCCGTCTCCTTGCCCTTAGGAACTGTCTTGTCCTTCTTGGGTAGTGAAGGTCTAGGTGTGAATATGCCCTCACTGGCCGAACCATTGTCGCTGGACGAGTCCTCACTGCTAGGTGCGTCCGGGCCACCACTCGCCTGCTGTTGCTTGCGTGTGTAAGGCTTGTTGTGCTGCCGGAGTAAAAGTACTTCGTCACCCGATGCCTCACGTTCGAACTCCTTGCACTGTTGTTGTCTGCGTGATTTGGTACTCAATTGGTCGTGAATGTCGTCGAGTGCTTCTTTGCTGTGAGGGTTCGCCTTATCACGCGCCTGTCTATGAAGGAGCTCGTGTAGCGATGCATTGAACTGACTGCCCTCAGGTGGAACGTAACCTAATCCATATGTGGTTCGTATGTTTCCTTGAGCACTGGACGTCGGCTATGCGTCTTATTCTATGAGTGAGAGACATATCTTGTGCGTTAGGTGGTCTTTGCGAGGGTCTAGCGAATGTGTGAGTGTAGCCAACTGTTCACGTTGTCGTTCAAGCTGTTCATACAAAGACTTTTATTGAGCTAAGAATGTCTCCATCTCCTCCGTCGTGAATAATGGTGAGATGTGTACCTCCCTTCTGGGGGTAAGGTTGCGCCGTTCCCTTGCACGTGTTGCCTTTCTTCGAGTTACGGCGACGAGCGTGTTTACGGTGGGGTGGACGTCGTGGTACGTTGCTGCTACTCGCCTCGTCAGTATTGCTGCGAGAACGTGTGTGCCGTAACGGACGTGGTGTAGTTGTCCGTTTAGCCTCCGCAGTCGGCTGTTATAGATCACCCTCACTACGTTGCTGCGGATCGCTATCAGTCCCTGCTGCTTTCAGAAACGCTGACAGTGGCGACCGATCGTGTTGAGAACGTGGGCGGGACCCTATTTGAGCATATAGAACCATAATATATCGAATGGAGAGTGACTGTGTGCCAGTGTGTAGGCCTAATGTCGGCCCCTCGATTCACACCCGTTGGAGTACCCTTGCTCCATCTATCGAGTCATCCCTACATTCGGTGCGCCTAAATTTTCTCCAAACCAGAGCTATAAGCTCCTCCCTAAGCTGTCTATCGATGCTGCTGTTGCTGCTCATCTTTCTAACCCTTACACGACGTACTGTTATTCGTCGTCAACGCCATGTGATATGTGCTGTGTCTTTTATAGTTATATAGATTTGTACCCTTACCCCCTCTAGTGTCGCAGAGATATAATCTATTTACCCCGAGTTACTTTCTCACACTCACACTACACAATTTACTTTACATAGTAACTTTGGCGTTGATTCCCGAATCAGAGTATTCGAGTGGCTGGATGTGAGCCAAACCCACTAAACTTCTGATTTGAACTTGCCTCGACCTGTTTGACAAGTCCGAGTTGTCTTCGTGTGCTGACCTATTCCTGGAATTTAGTTTCTACCTAACGCCGACGTGTGCGGAGATGTCGGGTCTCACCCCTTTCATAGGACTGGTTATGGCGTGTTGTGACTTGTATGTGTCTCTTACCCGTCTAGGGATTCTATAGTGTACTACAAGCTTTTCAGTTTCACTCAAACTTCAATCATCACTCCCTGTATACAGTATGCATTCTTCATTTCGTTCTGATCGACAATTGTGTGTATGTGTATGCTTATATCTTGTGGGTATCCTTATGGTTACGTGTATGTCAAAGTGTATATTTGCATTTGTGTGATTACTTGTTTGTTTAATTGTTCTTGTATGTGTGTACCTGTAATATATACATACCTATATACTCGTGTAGAACATTATATATAAGCATCTCTTAACTGTCTGTGTGCATTCGACCATCTCACTACACTTACGCAGTTGACATCTCTACCAAACGTGTATGTGTGTCCAAGTATGATCACACGTATAACTACTTATATAATTGGTATTCATAACTATATATTTAAAAGGAATATATATA
>NW_014040456.1:143561-145085 GCF_001186125.1 Sphaeroforma arctica JP610 | reverse complement strand
ATATATATATATATATATATATATTATAATTNTAGTTGTTAGTGTAGTGTGTGTGTGTGTGTGTGTGTTGTGTGTGTGTGTGTATGTGTGTGTGTGTGTGTGTGTGTGTGTGTGTGTGTGTGTGTGTGTGTGTGTGTGTTGTGTGTGTATACTTATATCAGACATCCTTGCTAGGCTTCTAGTGTCTATATATATAACTCCATCCTGCTGTAACCACGTCTATCTTACTACTCCGTCCTGTTGTAGCCACGTCTATTTTACTGTACTTACGTCTAATATACGCCAGTCTATGTTTGTAATTATGATTACCATTTTAAACATCTAGAAGCACGTGTCTATAAGTACATGCAGGTACCTACATTTCTATCATATATTCCCATGTTAGTGAGCTAGCCATCACATATAAGGTAGTGACTGTATCTCTTTAACACTTATCTGCATGTAAATGTCTCTATACATTCCTATCACCTATTTTGTGACCTGAATGTACTAATAACTTTTTTTTCTGCTTCTACTAGTGCGACTCTCAAATTAGTAAATGACTTGCATTTATCAGCATCCCATCCCCATTTCACACACCCTCGAACATATGCCTAATTTCGTACCCATGTATGTGTATGTGTCAGTAGTAATATATCATCCTACATGTACTATTATATACATAACCCCTCATACATCATATATTCACGCCTTTGTCTACATCATACACTTACGCCATCGTTGACGATCTCATACTTATGTTCCAGCTCCTTCTATACGGACTCCCTTCTAAATCCTTGTATGGTTGTCCAGGGCGTCTCTTCTAATGACTTCTACTGATTGAGGCTGACCGATCGAGCTCTTCTGGTCCTACGGTATCTTGCTGCCCATATGTCCATTCATACTGCAGGTTGATCTTGCTCCCATGTTGTATCATTTATGCCGAATAGTGCTATAAGTAATAATTTGTATTGAGAACCCAATCATCTGTGATTCTTTCTTGGGTATGATGAATTAGTCGTTCTTCCCTTTGTGTAGTGGGTTGATATACTGGGTCTGAATCGCTACTGCTAGCACTACTGCTATCCCCTAGTAATGGCGGCATGTCGCTGTCTGTCTCGCTGCTACTAAATCCACTATCGGCGCTTTGTCGACTTTCATCGTTTGGCATTTCCCTGCTTGTACCTCTTGACATGGTGTCACGCAGGAATCTAAACTGTAATTCCTAATTAAAACTTTCTAATTTGTATTTTGTTTTTCTAATCTATTACTCGCAACTACACTAAGCTAGTCAAAAATGGCTCTGAACAACTATATTTTTGAACGCTCTCCTTGAATAGTCAGGGAGACGTTGCGTTTATATTAGATTATTCAATATATCTAACTGGTACTCTAATGAGTCATGTGTTCAATCTAGAACACAAAACTAGGTTTATCAGATTCTATGATCTGATAAATACAAACTAAGTTTAACAGATCCTATAATCTGCTAAATCTGGTTAAATTAAGTGTTTATTCCTCCTACTATATATATATATATATATA
>NW_014040456.1:141221-143541 GCF_001186125.1 Sphaeroforma arctica JP610 | reverse complement strand
TATAGGGTCTATAAACAGTATATATATATATATCTATATATATATATATACTGTTTTAATATACATATATATATATATACATATATATATATCTATTTATATATATATATATATATATATATATATATGTATGTATATATTATATATATATATATATATATGTATATATACTGCTTTATACTATCAAGATAGAACACCATCCTGAAATAGCTGATGAGGTCGTACTAGCTTTGTTCGATGCATAAAACATAGATTTTGACGATGAAGAAATGATCAAAGTAGATGCGTCAGGCAACCTTTTGGATGTATTGCAGAAACACCGTTTAAGAAGTATTTAAGACTGCTTTCGATGAACTCGACGGGCGATCATCTACAAAAAATTCACAAGCATCATATTCTTGGCGCAGAGTATTGTATGATACTTTTTTATCTCATGGGTTATTTGAAGGTAAAAAGAGCTTACAGCTATCACTATGAATTCTATCAATTGTTTTGTGATGCAATTTTTATATAGCGCTGACGATGTGGCAAAGGTGGAGCAAGTTTTGTTCACCGAAGATAAGTCAGTTGCCAAACTACGGCGAACAAATCGCGGTCAATCGTATCTATGGCGTCGTATCCGGAATATCGTCCCTTAATCTAGAGTATTCCATGGACGAGTTCTTCTTGTATACAATGAATTTAAGAACAAAATTGATGTAAAAACAACCCAACCATTGTTCATTTCAGTAGCCTGTCATCAGATGGATATCGTATCAGAGCAACTGAAAGATGGGTATACATCAGATCCTCCAGGTCTATGCACCCACATCGAAATGGGCGTGGACTCTAATTATTTAATAATATGGCATTGTATCATAGGCATTAACAGTGTGGAAGCAACGGTGCACAAGTATGTTTCTCGTCAATTCGGCTGTAAAACTAAGAGTAGTCATCTTGGGGATATATTAATCGCTGGCTTTCGACACAAGCGCAACTATCGGATGGCCATAAAATATGAGCAAGTGACAGATGTAGGACATACAAATTTTAGGTCATACAAATTTGTCCTTGGTGGATTAAACTGCACAAATTGTTATGTATGAAGACCTTACAGGTGAATCGTATCACGAACGCGATGTTAACTATGTAAGGCGACCTTGGCGTCGTCCAGGCGACTTTGTAGCAACTGGATGTAGAACGATTCAGTATCGTGTCTTTACCGCACGCATTCAAACCTGATGAACTAATGATGATAGAGTCTAACGGCAAAAAGTTCAAATTGGATGCAGAGGCTAACTGTATTTCACATACATTTCAACCAAATTAATACGTAGCTGACAGGCATTCTCTCTCGGCGCTGTGCAGAGATTTACAGGGCCTAAAGATTGGAAGTTATAACAAAAGATCATAACCGACATGAAACGAGAACTAGTGGAGAAACAGTTGTCGAAGAAACAGATAATTGTGCGAAGGCTGTCGGCTTGGAATAAATATGTTGACGGTGGAACATTTTTTTGACGCTAGATTGCCACTTTGAAAGTGCAGCTTAGAAGCGCAAATCAACAAGTTCAAAACTACGGCAGAAACCAGAGAGGATGTTAGAAATGTACACAATGATCTTATAGCAATATCAATGTCTCCAACGAAGTAAAAGAAATTCAATTCGCCATCGGAGGTTTGGGATGCGAGGCTTGCGGCTCAAACTTCAAATCCATGTTAATTCAAGGCCGACAGTTACTCAACCAAATGCAGAATATTTACATCACTACCTGTATATTGCAACGGTAATAAAACCTTGCTGAAATTCATGTATATCCGATCGTTTTGCATTAATGAAAGATATCGAACGTCGAAAGCAAACCACTCACCTTATTTTAGCAGATTAGAATACTTCCAAGTGTGAAACAGTGGTCACAGAAGTTAAAATCTCTTTGACAGATGATAGAAATATCACCACCCAAGCTGTGATAATTAAGATGTCACAGAAGTACGACATTATAGTCAGGATGAGCGATATGCTCACATTAGGTATAACCGTAACCGGTCAGGTCTACCGAACAATGTCGATCCCTTAAAAGGTCAATAAGATGACAACTGTTTTTTTATAGTAAATAAGAAGATTAAAACTACTGACTGGGCTAAGTTTCGTTTTAACGACGGATACGTCAACCTAGACTTAACCAAGGTAGATTTTAGTGAGATGCCTCGAGGCCAAATTACACACACAACACGGTCAGAAGGGGAGGCGTGTAACAGTGATTGCATAAGATTAACTAGGTTATACTTTCAACAAGTCACTTTCACTAGTGATCAAGAGAATAATCACAATCTTAGATGA
>NW_014040456.1:121621-139284 GCF_001186125.1 Sphaeroforma arctica JP610 | reverse complement strand
CCAAGTGTCAAAGACAAGAACAACACTGAAACAAATAAAAACCAGAACTAGGACACATTGCATGAAGCACATGGAGAGGAGATTATTACACTAGGGGCCAGATTATCAACAACAACAAAAAAGTCAATTCAAATCCCTAAAACTCAGAATCATCAAATATTGAGTTGTGGAATCGGGATTCAAATATTCCTGATATGAGAGTCATCAGGAGTCATCAGAAATAATAGCGGTAGAGCCGGCAACCTATACCAGGACTCCGCGTGTGAGAGAAACACTCAAGTAAAACCTGAGTTTAGTGTATCAAAAAACACAAATAAAGACTCAGTTCGGTTATCTCAGCCTAAGGACTTTTTCTAGCTGATATAGCCGTACTTGAGAAGAGGTATATTGTATCGTTTAGTTGTGTCTTTTCAGCTACTCTCTATACTCTACAAATGCTCTATCCCGGCTCCAAAGTGGTAGCGGCTGCTTTAGAGTTCAATAGCAATGTGCGTGTGTGCTGATTCAAGGTGCCATGGGCACGCTCGACTTTACTACTGAGCTGTAGTGTGTGTGTCGATGTACGATGCAGATCTATATTTCGTTCGAGCAGCATGGCGCGTGTAGGTTCACTCTGGAAAACATTATCCGATGAGCCGACGTGGTTTGTAGTGGGAGGGGAACTGGACCAAAAATGCCTTGACGTCGTTAGTAACATTATGTTTGTTCGGCAAAATATTGTGGAGGCCGCATTTCGTGCCATCACCGATCTTTTTGAGTGCGTACTTGTTATCATGACGATCGGCAGGCATGGGGCCTTGCAAATCAATATGAAATTACTCGGCCGGACCATATACGGTGTTGAAGGTATGATGAGCAACAGCCTTGCGCTTGAGTTTTCTTTTAAGACACACTTGGCAATGTTTTGGGAATTTGGGGTTGGCATTTATAAACTCAATTGCTAATTAAAGAGCAGTTTTGGGAGCAATGAGAGGATGTCAGGGTCTCAATTTGGCCACTAGGACGTATGTCTCCAAGTAGGGTGATCGACAGCGGTGGTGTCATATTGGTGTAATGTCTTATTAGTATTCAGAATAATGTACGGCGAACTTTGAATGCGAGAAATGAAGAGGGGCCACCACTTTGCACAGAGGCGGAGTGGCACACAGATGGCAATAGTGGAGCCGATAGAGACGTTGAGGCGAATCAGACCATTGATATCAGTCCATCTGGAGTTGCCATTGTAGCATTTCTCCGTAATTAAATTTACCTTCCGAAAATCATTTATTTCTCCACCCTCGCAACATACCGGGGTTACTGTGAACTGGTAGGTTATGTATAAATGTCGATGCTCGGTTCAAAGTCGTTGTGGGTCGTGGCCGATCGCCAATGATTCCTGTTTAGCATTCAGTCTTCTTTGTCAACACCAACAGTTGGGGAATAGAATTAGCAGAATGTTCAGCAACAGCGCTATTTTCCGTGTAAAATTCGGTGTCAGAATCTGTGGGTTCAGCGTCATTGTCGGTCAGACGGAATGATTTGAGGGACGGCGGAGAAAATGACAGACTTGCGAGATTTCGAGCCGCTCGTATGTAATGCTGTACCCTCCCTTGGCGAGTGGCAGGGATACTGAGGGGTCAGAATGATGAATATGACATATTCGGCGATTATCAGGGATCTCTAGTCGATATCAATTGTCCTGGAGTCTGTTTTGGAAGACCATTTACTGCGATAGTGAAGGGCTGAGGTAGGTCAAACCTAAACCTGGGAATATACCTCGTTCGGTGACGTGGGTGAGAGAATCATCAGCGAGAAGTAGTGGGAATGGCTGGTTTCAACATCACGAAGTAAATATCGGGCAGTTGAGTGTAGATAATTAACTGTGGCCCCATCGTCGATAAGAAGCGGGTCATGTGGATGTACTATGGCAGTGGAGGTAGTACGTAAAGAAATTGAGCGATTATTTCGTAATAGTTGGAAGCGGATTTGTTTGCGACGCGTTTTGAGCAGACTTTAGCAGAATGTCCATTGATGAAGCATAAATTGTAGGTTAAGGAACCGGCATCGCATGATACATTGCGGTGAACAGAACTTTCACAACAATCGCATCCGGAAGGGCAGTCGCTGTCAGAGTGGGTGGTATTCAAGCAGACATACAGACGAACCAAGGGGGCGGATTACGTGGTAACCAGTGTGATCGCGAGATCATCTAGTCTCTTGAGCACGTCTGAATTGGACGTGTGCGGCCGGTTGTTGCGAGTTGGATGACGGACGAATGAGAGAAAAGCGACGTTGCTAGCGTGCGGGTCGGTTTGCCGCCATGTCTCAATCCACTCGCAAATGTAGAGTGGTGAGATATTAGTGCAAGTATTAGTGACAAGGAATTTGCGAGCTTGATCCTGAGCAGCTTGGTCGAGGCCAAAAAGGAAAGCATCTGGTATAAATACAGAAGATACACAATTATCCTGGTGTGCGGCAGTACGTTTCGATTTGAGACAACGATTTGCCCATGTGCACATGTTCTCGTCGTCCTGGATCACACCTTGAATGTCTCTAAATGAGCAAACTTGATATGTAGTGCAACGGTAGCCAATTTTTGGAAATACAAATTGCGCGGTATTTGCAAAAGTGTCCATAGATCAGATATCATTTCATCGAGGTCGAGTGAGTAAGGCAGATCGTAAGAGAATCTGGCGAGCTTATGCATAGGTGCCAGCTTCAGTAGCGGTAGTACGGAATCGGGTTGTGTGGAAGTGAACATGTGCGGGCAGGTACACGATGGGGGTTTGACCCGAGGGGGGGGTCTGTGGTTGTCCATCTTGGACAAATTCTAGAACTGGTAGTTCATTTTGTTTGGCAGTGGAAAAGGCAACGCGAATATCGTCGAGCCGACATCGTGGTTGTCATCACTGAACGATAGAAGCATCCAGCGGCTGCGGGGACTGCGATAGTTGCAGTGTTGTCGTTCATGATTAATTGAGTATCAAATGCCTAAGAAAGGCCCATAGCCTAACGGGCAATATAAGTTATGTTCCCCAAGAGTGTATTTATTGTATTTATGTGTCGAACAAATGTAAGTACTTTCTATATCTATATATGTTTTGTTTGTTTATTCAGATATAAAGAAGTTTGATAGACTTAGTTGAACTATAAAAAAACTATGTTGTTGATTCCAACCCAGGGTAGTGCCCAAAACCAAAAGCAAGTTAGCACCGCTCAAAATTTTCAACCCCACCCTTCCTCCCCCCTTTTGGCAATATGTACAAAGAAAAGTGCGAGCTACTATTTTTATTACAATCAACAAAATGCGTTTATGGTATTTATCCCCTGGATCGGACAAGTATTGAGTTTTCTATTGTCTTTCAAAGTGAGAGCATCTCTGACGATGATGTATGTGCGATTGCACCATATACCGATATTTTTTAAACAAGTATAAAACTGATAGTATGCACGTATTTATACGTTAGTATGTCCTTTTCTACCCGAGCACCACTACATTCATCGTGGTTAAGATAGCTGTGATCGCAGACCTTTTAAGCATATCAGTTGAGACAACAAAAGTAAGAGACATTGATGAATGCAAAACCTGACCCGCAACAACAAGTCCTGCAGTGAATCGATGGCGTGATACGAATAGAACCGTTACTATGATTGTAAGTAGTGTGGGCCCGTCAACCATCGAAGCGACCCAGCCGCTTAATGAAGAACGTAGCGCACACAAATTAACACACGCAGACAAGCAGTCCGATGCGTCCGTCCATGTCAAAAGGACGTACAAGCCTCGAAGACCACCCGATGACATTGCAGCAAAAAAAAAAGTTGCCGCACGTAAGCACGAAGAAAAGACTCGAAATATAGCCCTGAGAGAACCTACCAATATTACAAACACGCACAATTCTAAAGAAGTGCAAAGCAAGAAGCCCAATACAGCTACTGTTAGTGATGCTGCTCCGGTAGTACGTTAACAAAGGGAGTATAAGAAGTAGCTGGAGAGTCTAACAAAGAAATTAAAAGACCCAGGAAAAGCCACGTCGGCAGCGGAGAAGAAGGATACCAGATTATGCACACACACAAAAACAAAAATAGAAGACCAAGGCGAAAGGACTGAGTATGGCATAGATGCTTGCTCACCTACTAACTTACGTTTGAAGACAAATAATCGATTTCTAGCAAGTGTGCCCATCCCATCTTTGATAATTGTAGGGTCCGAAGTTTTGGAGGTCGCACCTGCACTTCTGGATGAGGCAACCGATAAACTATTGTGCAGCCTTACTACTCCGTCGCTGCGAGCTCTCTTTTTGGGATTGTGGTCGAAATACTGCAGCTGTACAAGTACAGCGCACAATTCCCTTCTGTGATGACCACGAAGAACACTTCGTAGTCAATAGCGCTAGTGTAGCATATAAGGACCAGAATAACAAAAAGCCAATCTAACTCCCAAAACCCAGAATCATCAAATATTGAGTTTTGGAATTAGGATTGGAATATTTCTGATATTAGAGTCATCAGAAACAATTAGCGGTAGAACCGGTAAGCAAAACCGGGAGTCCGCGTGTGATAGAAACACTCGAGTAAAATCCTGAGTCTTGTGAAATATAAAACACAAATAAAGACTCTGTTCGGTTCTCTCAGACTACGGACTTTCCCTAGCTGAGATAACCGTACTTGAGACGAGGTCTATTGTATTCATTGGCTCGTACTTTTCAGCTACCATACTCTACATTTTCTAACAATATCCTTACTTAGATAAGTCAAATAACTTGCACTCTACAAACAAAATGAAAGAACGAGTGAAGTACCCCACAAGGTGTTTCCTATAAATTTAAAACTTTTTTAATATCCTACAAGGTGTCTCAATAATTAAGAAGAGAGACGAGAAGATAACCAGACAAGAAGAGGCACCAACAAGGAAACCGAGAAGACTCTGACCACAGATGTAGGGAAGAGAAAAGAAGAAATTCAACCACTGGATGTTAGCAGGAAATTGGGCACAAAGAAACCAATAAGAAGTCAGCCGAGAAATCAAAGATACCAGGCAGAAGAACTAGCAAGGTAACCATATCGTGTTTATAACCCTATCGTGTTCAAGCGTGGTGTTCTTAAACACTCAAGTGTAAGTATCGTGTCTCAGTGAAAAAATTGTTCAGTGTAAGGATGTAGCATCTAGGGACCATATTATCAAAAAGCCAATCCGAATCCCAAAACCCAGGATCATCAAATATTGAGGATTGTAATATTTCTGATATTAGAGCAATCAGAAATTTTAGCGGTAGATCGGGGGCTTTAGTCCCATCAAGGTTACAGACAAAATACTCATTGCCCTCACTGCATACTATCTTTATGGTCAGCTATTTGGTGCTGTTAACTTGTTCATTTCACGTTGATAGCAGACCATGGCAAGGTCCTCTTCCTGGGAGTTTACATACTTATGTTGGTATTTCCGATCGTATGCTGCTCGCATCTTCTCTTGATACTGTGCAACATTGCTCTCTAGTTGTGGCCTAACGGCTTCTTCTAGATTTTGCAGTCGCTCTTCCCAAGATACTGCTGTACTGGGTGCGGTCACTGGCTCATTGTAGTCTGTGAGTTGATTCTGTCTGCGACCAAAGTACACATTAAAGCGCTGTGACTTGTAGCTTCTGGATGTACGCAGAATATGGCCCCTCTGTACGAATGGAAGTCGTGAACACCAGTTACATGGATTATGTTCAACGAATTTCCGTAGTAGTGGCATGAGGTCTCTATGTGATCGTTCGTTCGCGCCTAAGACTTTAGGTTAATATGGCCGAGAGACTAAGTGTTGCATTGGCGCTTGTTCAACAACTTTTGAGAGTATGTTGTTAACGTATTCAGTGCCTTGGTCCGTTTGTATGATTTGTGGAAACCCATGTTCAAACATAATTGGTACCAGTGTGCGTGCTATGGTAGCCGCTGATTTGTCCATCATTGGATGCAAAATGACGTACGATGAATATACATCAAGCCTTACTAACACGTATGTGTGTCCTCTATTGGAATCCAATAGTGGCCCTATGGTGTCCACTTGGTGTAGTCAGGAGGTCCCTGGACAGGGTTTATTTGGGGATTAGGGTTTATTTAATATTAGGGCTTATTCAGTATTAGGGGTTTAGAAACTATATTTTGAAACTGGATCCGTTCAAAGTAAATCTGAGTAGGAAAACATATTATCAAAATATAGTGTCAGGTATAGCTCAATAAATGAACAACGCCTCCCCTTGTACGAGGGGAGTACGTTGAGATACAGTTATCTTTATGATCCACTACATTTTTAACTTACTTGTAGGTTGGACATTATTGAACATATCCTGAAGAAGAATAGATACTAGCGGGGGCCCATAGGACCCAGAGTAATACAGTAAAATAAAATTTTATAGTAGAAAAGGGAGGAAAGAGATGACATAAACATCGACATCGTCCACGGAAATGGCGACCCATGGAATAGAATTGCGAAGATGAGACGGTACAGAGAGTGCTTTTGTAAGCAGTGACACTAGTGACAGTATGCCAGCACTGTTAACAAACGAAAGCAGTGCTTCAGAACCCGAAGAAGTTGGGGGGAACTCAGGAAATTAAGAGAAACACAAGATGAATGGGACTACATAACCGTAGACAGATACTATACAATCGCAGTCATCCCGCCCGATTGAACGTTAGGGTGGCGTCACCAGAAAGCAAAGAGAGGAAGTCTGAAGGGAAGGTTCCACTGGAAACGACACCCGGAACTAATAGAATTAGGAGACAGGAAGGGTTGGGCCAAGATCAAAAGAGACCAACACCAAGGTCAATTCCATCGCATCGATTTGGTTATACACCGGATTGGACGGCGATACATCCGCAGGACGTACACAGCGACAAAAGAAGAGTGCAGAATATGTTTAGGTAGGTGTCTTCAGTTGAAAACAGCACCCAGTTGGGAAGCAATAGGAACATCGACAAGGTACGTAAAGAGGATGCACGCACTAGTGTAACATTGAAGGTTGTTCTTAGTGTTGCCTACGTAGACCTGTGTATAGAAAGTGCAGTCTAAACATGTTAAGTAGAAACGAGAACTTAGAAGTAAGGACATTAGGTAAGGCATGAGAGGTTAAGGGACACAAGAAGAACAAATAGGGCACTGGATACGAGATTATCAACTGGTCATTTGAACTGATGAATCTACCCGACGGCATCGACGATTATACCTGGGAGGGATACAATCACCGCTGACACCTATCGACCCAACAGAGCTCGACGACCTTCTCAAGCCAGTGGCTCGCCGCCAGGCCCCCGATATTACCGAACCAGACGGAGTGCGGGCACGACTTGCCACAGTTTCAGAAACGAACGCCGCTATTGAGGATAATGCACGTTGTCGCTTAGAGGGGAGTGAGGTGGCGATACCAGTAGCACGAGCAAGCAATGAGCATGAGAAGGTCAACACGCAATTTCGTATTCGATAAGTACAGGAATGATTAAAAGACTTGGTGATCACGAAGCGTACGATACCGACGACGGTTAGTCTTCCACTTCTAGCGGTTCCGACATTCGACAGTGAGGGCAACGTTAAGAAGGTACGCGTCTGCCTAGATGTGCGAGCGGTCAACGCACTGATACCAGGAGACCAGTTCTTGATACCGAAAGTGAATGAGATCATTTCTAGATTAAAGAGCAGGAAGTACTATATTACACTCGGCATATCGGCAGCATACCATAGACTCCCGATATATCCCGACTCTAGATATCTGTTCAGCTTCACACACGACAGATGTCAGTACTCGTTCACATCGGCACCATTCGGTTTGCACGTGCTGACACAGCAATTTCAACGAACACATAGTACGATACTCGATTGTTTGCCAGTCCACCACTACATCGACACCATAGTAATAGCCAACGACGATTACGAAGAACACGTGGCTACAGTGAAGGAGGTGATCAAGAGACTGACATACCATAGCTTCAAACTGAATCCGGCCAAGTGTCATTTTGCAATTGCGGAAGTTATGATAATGGGCAAGAAAGTCTCGGCGAAGGGGATTGATGTCGACTTTGAGAAACAGGCCAAACTTCTAGACTGGCTAACACCTTAGCGGTACAAGGACATTGCCTCTGCGTTGGGCCTGGCTAATTTCACCTATCCAATTTTGCACACGTGGTGGCGCCACTACGTGAATTCTGTAAGCTCAAACCAACCGAACTGATAGGAGACAGGTGGGAGCGACGCCATGCGGACGCTTGGCAAGCGATGAAGGATCCGATAGTGTACGCAGTAGCATTACACTTCCCGGTAGATAAAGTCCCACTCAACCTCGAGACGGACGCTAGTGACTACGGACTAGGGGGAGCGCTATTTCAGTGGGTGGAGGGTAAGAAACACTACCTCATGTTCTTCAGTAAAACCCTCAATCACGCTCAGCAGAACTATACAACGCCGATGAAGGAACTCCTGGCGTTAGTTTATGGTTTGACACACTTCCGCGACTACCTCAACGGACAACTCTTCGCGGTGTTTACGGATCACAAGGCTTTAGTATATATGAACACCCAACTGAAGCTTAACCCTATGTTACAGCGTTGGCATCATATAATAGCGCCTTTTGATTTTACTATTTCGCATATACAGGGGAGAATAATGTACTGCCGGACATGCTCAGTCGGATACATGAAGGAACAGTGGAGACGGATGTACCAGAGGTGCTGTATCTAGACTGCTGGCAACTATTTCTCAGCTATTTTGAACAGGCTCAACGTGTCTATGGCCATAACAATATAGACGTATTCGCAGTACCTCACAACGCTCAGCTGCCCAGGTTCTGGACTAAAAATGACCGCAATTTGACCATGACTGGGCGCTGGTCGATGGATGGATGAACCCGCCATGGAAACTGATACACCGCATGCTACGGAAGATCAAAACAGATGGAGCCACGGCAACGGTATGCCTACCTTGGACCCTTCGAGCACCATGGTTTGACCTCTTCCAATCATTACTGCAAGCCGAGCCCATGGTAGTACCCCGAACCCGGCATACATTTCTGAAATATGCGAAGTATGCTTGCGGGAAGACTCCATGGGGCCACACGGTGGTGGCACGAGTGGGCCCACCGTCGGGATTCCAACTAGCAGAGAGCTTCACCCAACGGTTAATATACGCCGATCCTCGTCACACACCATACCATCAATGTTTGGACACTGCGCGGGAGATTTCCGTTGCGTTGGCAAGTGAAGCGGTACAACTAGCGTTCGTGAATGCCACTCCGATGGAACAACAACGGCGGACACAACTCACACAGGCGCATCATGAGCAAGGCCATCACGGCGCCGCCGATACTGTCCAACAGTTGCAGCAGAAAGGACATGTCTGGCCGGGGGCGTTAGAATTAGCTACTGAAATCAAATGGCAATGTGGTCAGTGTTTGGGCCAGGACACCTTGCGTAAAGGGTTCCATCCAATGATGAGTGTTGATGTGAAGTACCCATGGGACCATATTCAGGTGGACTATATCCCAATGTCGGTGACATCCTCCCGACAGTATAAATTTGTCTTACATGTGTTAGGCGTCGCATCCGGATACTCGATATTACGCGCCACACCCGATAAGACTAAGGAAACAACCGCTCAAATGTTACTGGCCATCTTCGGTGAACATGGATTCCCACGCAAGCTGCAGACCGATATGGGGACGGAGTTTACTAATAACATGGTAGCTCTTATTGTCAAAGAAGTGGGTATACACCATAAGATCTCACCACCATACAGACCGCAAGTACTGGGCGCAACAGAACGTCGACACACGGAGATAACACGCTCTATACGCATCTGCTGTAAGGCAATACCTCAGGCATGGGACGAACGGCTACCTTTTACCATGCTTTACCAGAATTTGCGTATCTCCCGACGACACAAAAGCGCGCCGTTTAGCGTATATTTTGGCCGCCGTCATGTTCCGTTCGCAGATTTTACCGACGTTGTTCCCGAGCAACAACCCGTGACCAATGACACGTAGGCACAACGGCTGGACCAGCTGCATGATACGATTTTGCCTACGTTGCATAAAATCACTACGACATATACGGACAAGTTAACGAAGCCGCCCCCCAGGATTTTAAAGGGAAGCCGGTTCGCGTAGAGTTACTACGGTTGGTCCACCACACTCTGTGACATGAAGGTGGCGCAGCATTCCGTTACATTATCAAACATCGGACGAACGATGATACGGGTAAGCTGGAATACCTTGTACGTTGGCGTGAGGGAGTGCCAACATGGGAAACAGCCGATGCTTTTGACGATGCTAATGACATTGTAGCTTATCATAAGGATACACAGACACGAGCCAGGAAATGTCGCAGTGACCAGTTGTAAATAACACCCAGTTGTTTATAGATATACATATATTAGGGTAGTTACATGTACCTAATGTTTAGTCACCAGCTCGAGTGGTGAATAAATAACCGAGCCCTCTAGCTCTCTGAGGTTAAATGCCAGCACACTAGCCTGCTCAGGATACTCTTTCGAATTCTTAAAGCTGGCCCACAAATTGTGTTTCAGTTTGGGGTTGTTGTTGTCAGGAGGTCCCTGGACAGGGTTTATTTGGGATTAGGGTTTATTTAGTATTAGGGGTTTAGAGACTAAATTTTGAAACTGGATTTATCCGTTCATAGTAAATCTGAGTAGGAAAACACATGATCAAAATATAATGTCAGGAATAGTGTATTAGGGGTTTAGAGACTATATTTTGAAACTGGGTTTATCCGTTCAGAGTAAATCTGAATAGGAAAACACATGATCAAAATATAGTGTCAGGAATAGTTCGATAAATGAACAAGCCTCCCCTTGTACGAGGGGAGCACGCTGAGATACAGTTGTCTTTACGACT
This sequence comes from Sphaeroforma arctica JP610, assembly GCF_001186125.1. Lineage (NCBI taxonomy): Eukaryota > Ichthyosporea > Ichthyophonida > Sphaeroforma > Sphaeroforma arctica. Next base: position 128,428 of record NW_014040456.1, on the reverse strand, counting down.
TACTACATTGGACTCTGTCGCTTGGATATGCGGCTGTAATTGATTGTAAAGGGTGAAATACCTTTTTGAGGGGGGTTTTTTTAGACCTGGTATACATCCGTCATTGAACTTGTGTACATGTTGTTGGATATCAGCCCAATCATGTCCATCTGCTTGCAACTTGTGTACTGTTTCCGCAGGAGTGTAATGTCCTAAGTTGTGGTATTGCTCGATGAGATCGACACGTTTCTCATATTTTGTTTCCTGTGGTGCGTCTTCATAGTGAACTGGTTCTGACGCTGCAACGTGTATAGCAGGTTGTTCCCACGTTGAGTCAAAGTATGGAAACTTAGCTCCTATCCTTGCGACTAATGTGACACTCCATGGGGTCTTGCCACAAGCCTTCTTGCCCTCTTTGAGGAACGTATTGTTTGTGTTTTCTACTAGCATAGGGTCTTCTTCTAGTAAAGACAAGAACTTTGAAAACCACGAGGCATTGGGGTAATATGGTACACATATTGTGATGCTGGTTGCCTCCTCAATGACTTTGTCAAGGACATCAGGTATGAGTTCCCATGATGGGTTCGTCCATGCATTCACTTCCTGCGCCCACTTTTGTTGTATCGCAATATGTTCTTTGGTGTAGTATTTATCTGTGTGCGCATTGTGTGCTGATGCAAACAGATCTACTGTGAGCTCCCCAAACCTTCGTTCCGCTTCTTGATAGAATCTGGGATGTAACATCCAGTCTATATCCGATATGGTTATGGGTATGTTCGTTTCCAAGGTGGTGTACTCTTGGCTATTATGAGTTGCCTCATTCGCCTGTTGTAATACTTTTGACTCTTTAGTACTAAAAGTATCTTCAAGGAGACGTGACAACATATCTGCCATCTGGTTGTCCTTGCCTGGGACATGTATGATGGAGAAATGGTGGTAGAACGTTTTTGCTATCCATTTGGCTAGCATTAGGTGTAACGTCTGTTGACTGTTCATTTGCGTGAGCGCTTTGTGATCTGTCCACAGTGTTATGTCCCCCCCTTTGATTAATTCAGAGAAGTGTTCCAGGCTGTATACCAGTGCTAGTAGCTCTTTGGTATTTGTGCCAGCTGGATTCAAGCCTTTTGAGGACTAGAGAAAGTCTCTTCTAACTCCATCGATGACTTGAAATAAGTACCTTCCTATGCCATAATCACTAGCATCGTTCATAATTTGAAACGGTACCCCATCAACAGGGTATGCTAGCGTCGCTGAACAGGCGATGGCTTTTTTGAGTTCTTCCCACTTCTTTATAAGTTTCGGTGTCCACAACATGGATATGTTCTGGTTTATTTTTCCTTTCATTAGGTCCCGAATGTGTTTCGTTGTGTGGGCAAAGTTGGGGACATGGTCTCGCATGCAATTTGCTAGTCCCATTGCCTTGTACAGATCTCTTTTTGTTTTCGGCAGTGGCCAGTCCATCATTCTTTTCTGTTTCTCAGGGTCTGCTTTGAGTCCCTGTGTGGTGACTTTCACCTCAAGAATGTTGCTATTCAGTCACTTGATTACTTCACGAATTGACTTGCGGTGTACTTCTTCGGTAAGACTCGCAATGAATATGCCATCTACACACACTTGCACTCCTCTGATAGATATGAGCAGATTCGCCATGGCTCTCTGGAATTGTGCTGTGAGTGAGTGTGGTCCAAACGGCGCGGACTCGAATGAGTACTGCGCTCTTCTCCACGAGAATGTAAAAAAGTGTTGGCTTGCTTCGTTTACTAGGAAATGGTAAAATTCTCCAGACCTAGCTTTGAAAAGAACTGTGCCCCTTGTAGGTTGTGTAACACTTCCTTTATTTTTGGTAACACGAATTTGTCTTGTTCATACTGATAACTGATCTCGCATATGGCTAGACATGTTCTTACTTTTTTGAGGCGACCTGTTTGGTCATGTTCACCTGTTGATAAGAACGGTAGGTTCACCGTTGTGGGCGTATCGCGTTTGTATATGTGGCCATCTTTAAGCCATCGTTGCACATTCTCATCCGTTTGCGGAATGTATTTGTGCGGAACAAAGTTGACTTTAGCGTTCCTCATTTGTCTGACGTTGATTTCATTTGCAGGTACAGTGACTGTGGAACCTGGTAGATTGCAATGAGCATCAGGAGATATATTCGCATTGGTATCCAGAAGGTCTGTAAGTGACTCTCTGAAACCTTCTTGTTCATGCTCTGGGTCCTCTCCATGTGGTGTGAGGAGCAATTCCCATTTTGCATCTGTTGGTATAAGTGGATTGATTAACCCTGTTATGTATATACCTATTTATGGTAGAATGTCCATACCTAGAAGCATTGGTGTCTTTTTGTCTGGTAAGTCCAATACTTCAAATTACTGAGAGGTCTTCCTACCTCCATAGTTAAAGTCACAAACTTCTGTTGATCCAGTGCGTTGAATTCTTGCATCCATTTGTGCTAGTTGTATGTACCCCGGTTGCGCACTAACATATATAGTTCTGATACTACACTTTTGTTCATGCATCAGCGTTGTGCACCCGAGTCTGCTAGTACATTGTATGTATTGCCATTGATTTGTATGTCAATGTGTAACCGTTGGTCTCATGGTGCGGGAAGTAAAGATAAAGGTTGATAATTTCTATCATTTGCATTTATTAACAACGTTTCTTCATTTGTAAATACATTGAGTCTGTCAGCCAGGTCAATCATGTTTGCTTCCGCTCACCAGTGTCTTCAGTGCTCATCCCCTTCTGTGATGTCTTCCACCTTGCCAGATATAATGGACAGTCTTGCTATCTGCACAACTTTCTTGGCTCGCTGCTCAGCCTCCTTGGCTTGATTTGCTTTCTTCTCAGGACATTCGCTGTTGGCATTTTCTGACAATAGGGGCATGCACGCTCTTCACGTGCTCGTTTCTTTTTCTTTGTATGCCCCCCCTTGCTTGTTCTGGTTGTGTGCACCATCATCTGGCGTGTGCCGTTTGTTAGCGTTTGTAGAGTTATCCACCACTTGCCTGTTCGTCTGTGCGCTGTTGCGCTTGTTTGCTGCTCGCGCCTGATCCCGCAACATACGCTCTGCTTGTGTCATAGCCGCCGTTCTTATGTGTGTCTCAGTCATAGTATGAAAATTGGTATGTTCTATGTCAGACAAGTGTCCTTCACTTCCATCCGGTTGCTTGTCTCCTTTGATTAGGATGTCCACAACTGATTGCAATCCATAGTACTTCAGTGCTATGTACCTCTGGACTTTGAGGAATTGGAAGTGTACGGGCTCCTTGTCTGAGTTGCGGTAACGCTCCTCTAACATCGCCATTGTCTTGTGCACACGTTCTGTGCGCACTTCGACGTTCATCTTCTTATTCTGCATGTCATTGAGAAAATTATCCGATAGATAGTCTCCTGGGTGCGATCTGAGTCGATCAATAATGATTCTATTGAACTGCTCAGGATCATTGAAGTGCCTAGTTTTGTGTCTCAGAATCTCTTAAGTTATTGAGTACTGATTTGGTTTTCTCCGTTGCATCAATGGGATTGCTGAACACTGACACAATGGGATTGACGTAGCTAAGAATATATTACTACACTGTGTAGTGAACTCTATGATATCTTCGCAATTTTCCATTCTAAAGAAACTATCTTTAGGCATCTTGAGAAATTCCGAAGTCTTGAGTAATTTCTTGAGAGATGGTTCGTTTATCTGATCGCCTAAACGAGAACACATGAGCTCTAGCTCACTAACGTACAGACTGATTTGAATAAGTTTGTCGTCCTCATCACCACCACAATCGTTGATTGCTTGGTCATATCGTCGTCTGAGCTCCGCATCCACTAGTGGCATTCGGCACTCTGGCTGTTGGTCATGTATGCCTACCCTCATCTTGTGTAGAGTCGGTATAGGCACTGGTGCTGTATTTCCAATTTGGACACAAACCGACTCATCAGAACATGATTGCCTTGACAGATATTCTTGTTTACTTATAGACGCATTGCTGTCGCTACAATGGGTACACCCGCCGGTGTAGGTTGGCCCGAACTATTGCCTGGGCTTGTCCCTTCCATTGGACAGACTTCCACGTCATCCGCGCCTGCATTCCCTTCCCCCCCCCCACAGTACACGTTTGTTCTGGTTGCTGTTGGCATTTCCAGAAGCCTGCATTGGTGTGTGGGTGTTAGTGGATTATTAATAAAGACTCTGGTTATGTTTTGTGTGAAAGCGCGCGCTTCATCCCCCGTCTTTAGTAATAAGTCATAATAAATGAAATTTTGATTTGTTTTACTTACAATTATATTGCTGTTGCTTTGCTGCACTTCCGCGGGAAGTGTTGACCTTGCTGTATGGCTCGGTAGCTTGTTGCTTGGTCCCCTGTGTTTATGAGGGGTGAAAACAGTGTTTGTTAGTCAAGCTTATTCCGTCACGTGTGACGTCACTTGTGCTTATTCCGTCACGTGAGAACTTATTGTCACTAGTGTTTATTCCGTCATGTGAGAAACTATTTTCTCAAGTGATCTTAATGAGATGTTCATTCCTAGTGACGTCACATGTAGAAGTTCGGTCCTAGTGATGTCACCGGGGAAGTTCGGTCCTTTTGACTTCACCTCTTGATGTTCGGTCCACTGGACATTTGTGGTCTTGTACCGAACTGCTTATGTATGTATGTGGGATCTGTTATATTTGTCCTTATTGACTATACCAGAACTGTACTCGGTTGTACTATACCCACTTGATGCGTACTTTTCGTTTTGTGTGCGCTGCTTGTGTGATGTCTAGTGCTAGACCAGCCTGCTGTGCTTTCCGGCTTTCATTGTCAATCACTGTCTTGCAAATTTAGTTCAATCTCCTGTGTGTGTTGTGTGTGTACAACGAGATTTCTTGAATTTAGATTCTCATCACTTTGTGTCACCTCTGTTGCTATTTCAGTTTTGATGAACTGTAATGCGTAGTGTTGTGTATGGAATGGTTTGTTCCTATCACTGAGTTATGTCTTGTGATCTTTTCGTGATTTGATCGATCTTAGACTTGCTTTATGATGTGAGTGGGTTTGAATTGTTCCCTTGTCCATCAATGGCTGTCTTTGTCTATTTCCAACTTATTGTTAGTCACTTCTGACGGTGTGTGTGCACTGTATGCTTCTTGTGTGCTATGTGGAATGGATTATTCTTGTGCACCATTTATGTGATCAGGCCATGGAATGGATTATTCCTGTGCCTGATCAGATTCGCGAGATTTGCGACCTAAATTCCTTTTTGATATGAGTGTTGTACTTGCTATTATGCCTTACCATACTGTGCTCTCATTGTTATTATCGCTTGGTTTGGTTATGTGTTATGTAACTTGTTTGACAATGATATTATTTGTATGTAAATTCTCTGTATCTAATGTCTTGTGCCTCCTTATGATAGTTTGACGCGAATTGTGTAATTTTTTACTGCTTGTCTTTGTCTTGTTTATGAATCGATTGATCACTATTATTTGTTTTAACTCTTATTGTTGCAACTCCCTAATAAATTACCCATGGCCCTTTGTTGTTATTCGATCTCTGAACCCTCCTCAATGATTTGATTAATGCTATGCGCATCTGATTGTTCTTGGACTTCCTTGTTCAAAAATCGTATGTATATTCTGGACTTGGGTGTTTGTTTTCTTCTCATTTATTGAGAATACTTTGTTAGAGATTGCCTCTTGCTTGTAATTGAGTTGTCAAGTATGTGTACTTTTCTACCTAAAGTGAGTATTTTTTTGTTTTAGGATCTTACAGATCTCATTTATTGGTACCACCCATTCTTAAGCGAGTATGATTGCTTAGAATGATTAATTGGCAAGTATGATTATCTAGAATGCTTAGTTATGCTTGATACTCTTGTTCATTCTGTGTGTGGACACTCTTAACGTGTTCCTGCCTTTCTAATGCAAGTAAATGGCTGAAATTTAGGCTTGAGATTTTGATGTGTACGTTAGTTTCGTACTCATCTCTATGGGTCCTTGATAGTTACGTTGGTACCTGTTACTGAAACTGGCGCCCACACATGCCGAACCGAAACACTCCAAATACCTGGGGTTCCCACTCTCTCACGGAGTACCAGGAATCAACCTCGCTAGACATATGGAATCCCTGGTTGCAGCATTGTCACTGGGTATCGCCTCTTTCCGCGCTTATGGCTTCTAGGCTTCAGCTGGCGACACCCCTGCAACCGACTGGTGATGTTCAAAACATTCATCCTATCCACGGCTACATATGGGCTGAACATTATTGCCTGGGCTCCGCCTATATGGAAGGATGCGTTGGACCTCCTATTCGAGCGCTTTAACTCAGCACTCATCCAAGCAGCAGCCATCATCACGGGCACTAAATACCCTCGGTTTCCCAAACATCGAACAAACTTACTTCACTTTTGCGGCCTGCTCCCCGCGCGACCATTCGCGGACTACCTCGGAGGTTTCCTGGGAAAACAAGTCGACTCAATGGCCAGCACAAATCCACTTACCCCTCTGACGCAACCCGCCTGGGCCCACGATAAACCATCACTGCGCTTCCTGTTCAGTATCTATGCTCACCTGAAAACTGTACACAAAACCACGGGCAGGCGTACACCCGACCATGTAGCCCTCCACCAACGCTGTGACGACATCCGGAAGAACTCAACAAACCGTTGGTCCAACAAGGAGATCGCGGCAATGGCCCGGCGCCAATACTACTACCAACGGGTTACGGGTAAACCGCCAACCTCAAACCAAGACACAACCAGACACGACAGCTTCAATCGCTGCTTCGAGTCTACACCAATCCGGCTCTGTGCTATGATTGTAACGACTACGTACATGTTCACATTGTTCGA
>NW_014040456.1:91663-120671 GCF_001186125.1 Sphaeroforma arctica JP610 | reverse complement strand
GAAATAAATAGTATTATCCCTATTATGCGGCCCTTCTACGCTAGACTTCTGTCTGTAATGTGTTTCTTGTATGTATTCTTTCTGATTAACTGGTGATTTTAGCTTCTCAGTGCAGAATGTCTTCACAGAATGTCTTATTATTTTCTGAAATTGTGATTGAGTGTTGTGCTACCCTTGAACATCGCAAGCTATTTGCTGATGTGTACTCGTCTTTGAGTTAATAGTTAAGTGTCTATTATGTGCACATCTTCTCATATGTTAATATGTGTAATGTCTTTGCCTTATTCGTGTATCTCACTGTTGTTGTGCATTGTCGTGCAGGGTCTCTAAAGCTCAGTATATTTTCAAATCTTTCCTGAACCACTACAGCGACTATGAAAGCCATACCATATGTTCATACATTGTATCATACATACTTGCCATTTTTGAAATAAATAATATTATCCCTATTATGCGACCCTTCTACGCTAGACTTCTGTCTGTAGTGTGTTTCTTGTATGTATTCTTTCTGATTAACTGGTGATTTTAGCTTCTCAGTGCAGAATGTCTTAACAAAATGTCTTATTATTTTCTGAAATTGTGATTGAGTGTTATGCTACCCTTGAACATCGCAAGCTATTTGCTGATGTGTACTCGTCTTTGAGTTAATAGTTAAGTGTCTATTATGTGCACATCTTCTCATTTGTTAATATGTGTAATGTCTTTGTCTTATTCGTGTATCTCACTGTTGTTGTGCATTGTCGTGCAGGGTCTCTAAAGCTCAGTATATTTTCTTGTTCGAAAATGGCCTAAAAATCTCCACCATTGATGAATTAATCAACGTGACACTTTTCTAATTTTTGCACTCAAAGAGACACTTCTTTGTGCACAATAAAGCTTATCACATCTCGTCAAATGTCCAGCTTACTTCTGGAACACTTCTATTTACCTCAGACGTTGTGCCGAGGTCTTATTCTTCTTTCTCCTATTCCTCTGAGTTCCAAGGTGTCCTCTTGTCCTACCGTTGTGGACCTTCTTTCTTCTTCAAGATCTCCTCGCTTCTCTTCGGCCTCTTCCTTCTGTAATAGTCTATTTCACAATTAGAAATTCTTTATGTCAGGAGTGTCTTCTGCTTCTTTTCTTAAACCTATTACAGTGTGTTAGGATTCTTGTTGACTTATATAGGTATGGATATTGTTAAAAATGTAGAGTATGGAGAGCTCCTGAAAGGTACGAGACAATGGAATACAATGGACCTCTTCTCAAGTACGGTTATCTCAGCTAGGAAAAGTCCCTAACCTGAGGAACTGAGTCTTTATTTGTGTTTTCACTAGACTCAGGATCTACTTTTGTGTTTCTCTCTCACGCGGGAGTCCCGGTATAGCTTACCGGTTCTACCGCTAATACTTCTGATGACTCTAATATCAGACATATTTAAATCCTAATTCCAAAACTCAGTATTTGATTATTCTGGGTTTTGGGTTTTGGATTGGCTTTTTGATAGTCTGGTCCCTAGATGCTACAAGAGTGAGTGATATGAGTATCCACTTAGATAAGCAAGACTTAACAAACACTGATACAAGAGTGAACAGTCACTAGCTAAAACTGAATAAATATCGCCATCGAATCAGATGCACACAAAACGTCAAACCACTTTTAATGTCCCAGTGTCAGAGACAACATAAGTGATGCACAAATATACCACTACGCTAGATCGTATACAAAACAAGCTGATAACGGAACTACTCATAGAGGTACACAGTTCAAGTAGGAGACAAATTTATACCTATCAATAGAATTAATAAATATCAACAACACATTGAACATCGTAGAACAAGAAAGACAGTCTTCATGTGCACGGTACACACACTACGGACACGGTTCAGGTATGTACATACTACATCGAAAGACACGATATTGGAAAAGAAGCAATTAAACTTCACACAATAAAAGAAGCATTGGCAGGCAGCACAATACAGTGACAACCCATCACTAAGATCTAACGACATCGACCCATTCGGTATTGATTCAATAACTCAGAGAAGTGAAGTATGCACACCACATGAAGTATGTACACCACAATAAACTCGGAAGAACACAGTCGTCACTGGTCCTTTAACTCGTGGAAGACAACGACTGAAGAAAAAATCATACTTCAAGACATTAAGCACAAATCATACTTCAAGACACCAAGTTTGGTACTCAATAGGAGACCAAAACATATTCTACACACTATTCTACGAAGAGGTATAGCAAAAGGGACTGAGAATACATATCAAAAACAGAAAGTAAAAAACATATACCACAGTTGTACACACCAACCACTAGGTTTACAAGAAAAAACAGGTTTATGACAAACGCACCAATAGACCAAGATAAACCAAAGTGTATCCCCTAAAACCGAAAACACTCCATATAAACTCAGGTGTCACAGAGAACGTCAAGTTGAACAGATCAAGTGCAGGATACTACATACAACTACTCCACAGAACACCACAACACATACCACCACAAAGGTAAGTAGCACAATTCACAACAGAAAGTGTGTGAACACCAGGGAAGGGCTAATCTATGTCTACAAGAAGATAACAATAGCTTATCTAAGCTAGAGAATAACAACAGATAACATACCAAGGGTACAACAAACAAATACAACACGGCTGACACAATGATGATTAACCAAATACCAAACAGTCAATGACGTCTGCGCCATACCAACGACCACGAGCATCACGAAGGAGCCTACGGACACAAGTGAGCTCAAGCCGTACACACACACGGAGAGCACGACTCGCACCGCCAGAACAAGGCCAGTACAACCAAACACAATGTCAGTCTCACAAACATCTTCTCGCACTACCACTTCACACAGGGATGCGCATAGATGATAAGCCCACACCAGCAAGAGCTCCTTTGGATCCAGCAATGAGTAAGTACAACATAGTCATGGACAAGACCATATATGACGGCAACTTCTACATTGTAGACATATTAGTGGACAAGTTGTATGCATAAACAGCGGAGAACCCCATTGACATACGAGCACTCCACAAACTCCGCAAAGCAGTTCATGACCATCAACCCAACGATTGATACCAGTTTTAGATCAATGGTTATCAGAGCTATACAATAAAGCTATAAAGAACTGTGATAAAAGTGATCACGATGAGTGTATTGCGATGAGTGGCTTTATGAGCGAGTTAACTCTAATTAGATCACATGAAGGGGATAAAATCTCAGAACCAGAGATGGACAAATTCCTCAAAATGAGTGAATTTCCTAAGTGACCAGCAGGTAAGTATGTCAGCATGGCTGATTGTCGTAATACGATTGAGTTTGTATCTGTAGCAAAAGACTTGTTCGCGAGCACAAACATGCCATTGGTACAGTACCTATCACTCGTACAAGAATTGCTCAGACAGACAGACGCAATAGAAGTATACCGCGTACTGCACTCAATAATATACGTAGTTCCAAACAGCTTTGGAAAGAATTCACTGATGTGGAAGACTACAATACATTAATCATTGACAACCTGCGTCGCACTCCAGTAGACTATCTACTAGTGAAGTGGCTCAACGACTTCTATGATACTCGCATGAATGTTGAAGTACGAGTAGTACGGTTGCGTCGCTCAATGATTGAGTTAGAGAAGCGTTACAAAGGCACTGAGAGAGAGTTCATTAATAATTAGCAACCCCTCAAGGAATCACGTTACCCAGTACTAGTCATGTACAGTTTGCAAGCAAAAACAGACAAACTGATCAAAGCACAAACAAAACCGGATGGTAGTAGTGAACACTTGTCTGGCATTTCAGAGAAGGTATTTCATGAACTCACTGAAGATATGATTAGACAGGCAACCATATTACAAGCTAATCGCAAGCGTGACAACAAGCGAGCAAGAAACGCAACCGTTTCTGACCCGCGAGCCACTCGTCCAAGACTGGACATACCTCCAGGGGGTCCACCCAGAGGGGAGGGAGGGGGAGAGGGCACCAAGAAGGGGAGGACCACCAAGAGGTGGTGGTCAACAAGGAGGACAAGGCAGAGACCATCCCATAGGACAGGCCACTAACACCCCAGCACCACGAGGGCCAAAACCTTGCCCACACTGCGGTACAAACCTTTCACCACATGCGTACAGCAAGTGCCCCAACAAAGGCGAAAGCAACCGTCTAAAGGCATAAGCTCGAGCAGCGCAACAATCTCAAACCGTCCATATCGACCAGTTGGCCATTACAAATGGGCAACAATATGCAGGAGATGGATGAAGATCTATGGAAAGCTTGGTGGTCGGACTAACATGATAAACATGGTAAACATTGTGAATGCACACACTGATGAAGAAACGCTGTTAGTAAATACAAATGATAGTGCGTACACACCTATTTCTTTACTTCCTAATCCACGAGACCAAAGATTGCAAACAGACATACAAATCAATGGCACCACAAACAACGCACTAGTAGATTCAGGAGCATAACGCTCTTGTATGGATCGCAGTGTAGTAACAAAACTATACTCATCCGTAAAAGCACAACCTGGCTACATACAGCTAATACCATCAGATGCAAGGGTACAATGCACTGGTTCAACAGAAGTATGTGATATGGATTACGGCGGTAGAAAAACACCAAACTGGTTTGAGGTCCTCGACCTCCCAGACAAGAAATCGCCAATTCTATTTTGGTATGGACATTGTACCATACTTAGGCATATACCTAGCAGGGATAATCAACCCACTAATACCAACAGATGCTAAATGGGAATCACTTCCCACACCACATAAAGAAGACCCTGAGCATGAACCAGAAGGATTCAGAGAATCTCTCTCTGACTTGTTAGGCCAAAATGGTCAGATCCCTTCAGACTGTAGCAACTAGGGACTAGACTATCAAAAAGCCAATCCAAATCCCAAATCCCATAATAATCAAATACTGAGTTTTGGAAGTAGGAATGGAATGTTTCTGATATTAGTCATCAGAAATATTAGCGGTAAACCCGGTAAGCTATACCGGGACCCCGCGTGTGAGAGAAACACTCGAGTAAATCCTGAGTCTAGTAAAAACACAAATAAAGTCTCAGTCCGGTTCTCTCAGACTAGAGACTTTCCTAGCTGAGATGACTGTACTTGAGAAGAGGTCTATTGTATCCTTTGACTCGTACCTTTCAGCCACTCTCCGTACTCTACATTTTTTGACAATATTCTTACTTAGATAAGTCAACAAGAATCCCAACACACTGAAATAGGTGTGAGAGATGATGCAGAATACACTCCTGTCATAAAGAAACTCTGTTTGTGATATAAACTTTATTATAAAAGAGAGAAGCCGAAGAGAAGCAAAGGGGACCTGAATAAGAAAGAGGGTCCACAGTCGAAAAATAAGTCGATATCCTGAGATTGCGGAAGACAGAAAGAAGAAGAGGGGAACCACTCAAGCGATAGAAGAACCTTGGCACAACAACCAATGTAAATAGAACGTGTTCTAGAAGTAAGCTGGACATGTGACAAGGTGTTATAAGCTTTATTGTGAACAAATAAGTATCTCAGGGAGTAAAATTATGTAGTAGTGTCACATAGATTAATTAATCAATGTTGGGGATTTTTAGGCAGTTTTCGAACAAGAAAATATACTGAACTTAGGGACACTGCACATCAATGCACAAAAACCACGAGATATACAACTAGTATAACAATACATGCAATGATATTATACACAGCGAGTTGTGAGAATTTGTGCACACAACTAGCAGTGAATTATTAACTAAAAGACAAAAACAACACGCGCAAGCAGCCTGTAGTATTCAATGTTAGCACAACACTCGATCGCAACCTAAGTAAGTATAAGACATTCAGTACTGATAAGAGCAAAATCGCCAGTAAAACCGAAATAATAAGTACAAGAAATATACTACATTCAAAAGTCTAACGTAGAACGACAGAACATAGTAACAGGAATCAACTTAGCTCTCTCTCACACACAGATGAGTAAGAAACCAACGTCTACCTCAAAATCTAAGGCCTGAGTTTCAGGCATCTACTTGCATTAGAAAAGACATGCACTTGTCACAACAGTGTCCAAACATGGAATGACGAAGGGTAACAAAGCAAAAACTAGTTAATTTAAGTAGTTGTACTGGCTTAAGAATAGATAGTGGTCAGAAGAGAGATAGACAACATATCAAGATTGGAGATTATCGCTTCTGATCAATCAGGACACATAGTTGACAAGTCAATTATATGAAGCAACTTCCATCAACGAAGTATTCTCAATAAAGACAAGTTAATTACATGTACGAAGCAAGTTTTCTCAATTAAGGAGAAGAAAATAATTACTCAATAGAATAACACACACTCGATCATTGAACAAGAAAGTTCAAGAACAATCAGATGCGCACAGTATTAATCAAATGGTTGAGGAGTTTCAAAGATTGAATCACAACAAATGTCAGTGTGTATTTAATTAAGGAGTTTCAAAGATTGAATCACAATAAGTAACAGCGGGTAAAGTATTCATAAAACACTATAAAAAAACAAGCCATGCGATAGTACACTATACACTTCAAGGCGCTATAAGACAGAACAAGACATCAGATACCAAGATTCCACAAATAAGCATTTCATACTAGATATAAATGTCAAACAAGTGACATAGCACCGAACCAGTTCATGAGATCACGAAGAAGAAAGCACAGTATTGTGACACACAATAGCAAATACATCATTCATAAATACACGAGGAAATTGAGGACACAAATCTCTAGCATCTGATATTGCGTAGGAACATTTCATTTCGTGACACGCTCGCCTAAATGGTACACAGGAATGATCCATTCCAAATAGTACATAGGAAGCACCTAGTACAAACACAACGTCAGAAGTGATCGAAACTACCTCAACAAGTTAGAAGTAGATGAAGACAGATATGGGTGAGGCAAGGGAATAATTTATTCCACACACACACCAACAGCACGTCCAAGATCGATCGAATCACAGAAAGATCACAATAACACAATTCAGAGAGCAGGAACAAACCATTCCACACACAACACTAGACGCATTTACAGTTCATAAAAACTAAAATAGAAGGTGAAGTGACACCAAGGTGATGAGCATCCAGAGTCAACGAAATCTCGTTGTACGAACACACACAATATACACAGGAGATCGGACTAAATTCGCAAGACAGTGATCAACAATGAAGCCTGAGAAGCACACCGAATTGGTCCAGGACTGGACATCATACAAGTAATAAACACAAAAGTAACGTGAACATCAAGTAAGTGTGGTAAAACAGAGAACATTTCTGGTAAAGTCAATAAGGACAAACATCACAGATACCACACACATACATAGAAATTTCGGTACAAGACCACACATCCTCAGTGGACCGAACATTCAGGGGTGACGTCGAAAGGGCCGAACTTTCACGGTGACGTCACAAAGACCGAACATCTCATTAAGATCACATGAGAAACCAATTTCTCATATGACGGAACAATCATAAGTAATTCCTCATATGACGGAATAAGCTTGACTAACAAACACTGTTTACACCCTCATAAATACAGAGAACAAGGTAATAAGCTACCGTACCACACAATACGGTAAACACTTCACACGGAAGTGCAGCAAAGAAATAAGACGACAATAGTAAGTAAAAACACTTCATATTTTATTTATTTTATACAAGCTATTAGACAAGATAAGGGGGGTGAAGCGCACATTCGCACAGAAAGCAACAAGAGTCTTCACTAATAACTTGCAATAGCCACACACCATCATATAAAGAAGAAGGTATGGGTACAGATGGTGCAGGGGATATTTCAGAAGGGGAACCAAACCCGGGTAGTGGGTCAAACCAATCTACACCTGGAGGAGTTCCCATACTAGCCTCAGTAATGCGTCTAGAAATAGACAAGCGTTTTTAGGATTTTTACATCCTAGTTAGTAGGGTTGTATCCAAATTGGAACAAACAGTACCGGTGCCTATACCGACGCTACACAAGATGAGGGTAGGGATTCATGACCAACAGCCAAAACGACGCATGCCACTCGTGGATGTGGAGCTCAGAAGACGATATGAAATAGCTATCAACGATTGTGGTGACGATAATGAAGATGATCTCATACAAAAAGTCAATACATTAGTGAGTTAGAGCTCATGCGTTCACGCTTAGGCGACCAGATAAATGAACCACCTCTTGCAAAACTACTAAAGACTTCAGAATTTTCCAAGCTACCTAAAGATAGTTACTTTAGAATGGAAAATTGTGCAGACATCATAGAGTTCACTACGCAATGTAGAGATCTATTCGTAGCAAAGTTCATGCCGCTGTGTCAGTACCCAGCACCAACGAGAAACCTATTAGATTCCACTGATGCAACGGAGAAGACCAAGTCAGTACCCAATAACTTAAGAGATTCTGAGAAACATACGACTAAGCGCATCAAGGAACCTGAGCAATTCAATAGGATCATTATTGACAGACTCATGCCCTACCCAGTAGACTATCTGTTGGAGAAGTTTCTCAATGACATGCAGAACAAGAAGCTGAACGTCGAAGTGCGCACAGAGCGTGCGCATAAGACAATGGTGATGTTAGAGGAGAGTTACCGCAACTCAGACACGGAACCCATACACTTCCAACTCCTCAGAGTACTAAGGTACCAATCACTTATGTACTACGGACAACAAACACAGGTGGAGCTCTAATCAGAGCAGACAAGCAATCTGATGGAAGGGAAGGGTACTTGTCAGATATAGAACACACCAAGTTTCATATTATGACAGGCAAAAATAAGAGCGGCATCCAAGATGCAAGGAGACCGAATGTTGAGGGAACAGTTGCGAGTGCAGAACAAGCGTCAAAACGCACAGACAACCATCCAAGATGAGAATAGCACTACCACTGCTAACAAACGGTATAAACCGGACAACGGTGCACCCAACCAAAACAAGCCAGTGGGACAGGCACAAGAGAAGAGAGGGGCACGTGAAGAGCGTATATGTCCCTACTGTCTGTCTGGTGTTGCCAGCCCCAGATCGGTTCAGTAAATGTCCCAAGAAAAAAGGAAATCAAGCCAAACAGGCTGAGGAGCGGGCCAAGAAGGATGTGCAATAGCATGACTGTCCATTACCTCTGGGAAGGTAGAAGACATCACAGAAGGTGACGAGCACTAAAACAACTGGTGGGCGGAAGCGAACATGATTGACCTGGCTGACAGGCTCAATGTATATACAGATGAAGGAACGTTGTTAATAAATGCAAATGATTTAAATTATCAACCTTTATCCTTACCTCCCGCACCACGAGACCAACGTTTACACATTGACATACAAATTAATGGCAATACATACAATACATTAGTAGACTCGAGCGCACAACGCTCATGCATGGACAAGAGTGTAGTATCAGAACTACAAATCTATGTCAAAGCGCAACCGGGTTATATACAACTAGCACAAACAGATGCAAGAATTCAACGCACAGGATCAACTGAAGTTTGTGACATTAATTATCGAGATAGGAAAACCTCTCAGTGTTTTGAAGTATTGGATCTACAAAACAAGAAGGCACCAATATTTCTCTGTATGGATATTCTACCATACATAGGTATATACATAGCAGGATTAATTAATCCACTTATACCAACAGATGCAAAATGGGAATCACTCCTCACACCACATGAGGAGGACCCGGAGCATGAACAAGAAGAATTCAAAGAGTCACCTACAGACCTTCTAGATACCAATGCGAATATACCTTCTGACGTACATTGCAACCTACCAGGATCCACAGTCATAGTACCTACAAATGAAGTTAACGTCAGACAAATGAGGCACGCTAAAGTCAATTTTGTACCTAGCATATACATTCCGCAAACAGATGAAATCGTACAAAGGTGGCTTACAGATGGTCACATATACAAACGCACCACACCGATAACGGTGAATCTACCATTGTTATCAACAGGTGAACAGGACTATACAGGTCTCCTCAAGAAAGTAAGAACATGCCTAGACTTACGTGAGATCAATTATCAATATGAACAAGACAAATTTATGTTACCAAAAATAACGGAAGTACTACACAACCTACATGGAGCACAATTCTTCTCGAAGCTAAGCTAGATATCACAAGAGTGTTTCACCATTTTCTAGTAGACGAAGCAAGCCAACACTTTTTCACATTCTCGTAGAGAGGAGCGTAATACTCGTTCAAGTCAGCGCCGTTTGGACTACACTCACTCACAGCACAGTTCCAGAGAGTCATGACAAGCTTGCTCATAGACATCAAAGGATTGCAAGTGTATGCAGATGACATAGTCATTGCGAGTCTTACAGAAGAAGAATGTATGAAGTAGTCAAACAACTGAATGGAGTAAACTTCCGACTCAACCACAACAAGTGTGCCTTCGCGGTCAAAGTGATCAATATTCTAGGTGTGAAACTCACCACACAAGGACTCAAAGCAGATCCTGAAAAACAGAAAAGGATGATGGACTGGCCACTACCCAGAACAAAGAGAGATCTGCACAAAACGGTGGGACTAGCAAATTACATGCGCGACCACGTCCCCAACTTTGCCCACACAAAGA
Source organism: Sphaeroforma arctica JP610 (assembly GCF_001186125.1). Lineage (NCBI taxonomy): Eukaryota > Ichthyosporea > Ichthyophonida > Sphaeroforma > Sphaeroforma arctica. The sequence goes on along the minus strand of NW_014040456.1, from coordinate 110,086 downwards.
AACACTTCCAGAATCTTATGAAAGGAAAAATGAACCAGAACATATCCATGTTATGGACTCCGGAACTCAAAAAGAAGTGGGAAGAACTCAAAGAAGCCATCGCATGTTCAGCGGCACTAGCATACCCTGTCGATGGGGTACCGTTTCAAATAATGAATGATGCTAGTGACTGCGGCGTTGAGAGACTAAAGAAGTAGACGTATTTCTAGATACGTTAACAACAATTTACGTCGTCAGCCCGAGAGTAGTTTGGGACTTGTTCTCAAATTAATATACGTATAGGTGGGTCAGCCTATGAGAACCTAAGAGTAATTTGAGACCTCTTCTCAAATTTTTCTATATATAGAACACGGGCCACCGGCTCGCCGAAAGCCGAGGTCCGAGACTGAGTGTAGTAGCAGATAATATGATATATTTATTTCTAGAAAATATATCCGAGTGTTAAAGTGATCTGCGTAAGGTTTCTCATACTGATCATATGGGTTTTAACCCTGGCCAACCCAAGTGATTGAACACTAGTACAAACACCATGAGTATATAACTGAGAGTGAGATCATAGATAAATTCATTCGAACGCACCATTCTTTAGACACATTTGCACTTTACTTATACTCCCCCACATCGCACGCTAACAAGCATAGAATAATGTCATTCTTTAGATACATTTGCACTTTACTTATACTCCCCCACATCGCACGCTAACAAGCATAGAATAATGTCATTCTTTAGATACATTTGCACTTTACTTATACTCCCCCACATCGCACGCTAACAAGCATAGAAGAATGTTTATTTCAAGTAATCGATGGAGTTAGAAGAGATATTCTCTATTTCTCAAAAGTACAATACTAAAGAGCTACTAGCATTGGTATACAACCTGCAGCATTTCTCCGAATACATTATAGGGGGAACATAACACTGTGGACCGATCACAAAGCGCTCACGCTAATGAACAGTCAACAGACGTTACACCCAATGCTAGTCAAATGGACAGCAAAAACATTCCACCACCACTTCTCCATCATACATGTCCAAGGCAAGGTCAATCAGATGGGAGACATGTTGTCGCGTCTACATGAAGACATTTTCAATAAACTTCAAAGGTATTACAAGAAGCAAATGATACAATACAATGATAGCCAAGAGTACAATCAGCCACAGGCTGAATGCTACACCCCAGATTTTACCAAGAAACTGAACGACGATTTGGGGAATTCACGGGGGATCTGTTTGTATCGGCACACAATGCACACACAGATAAATACTGCACCAAAGAACAGAATGCGCTACAACAAAAATGAGCCCAGAAAGTGAATGCATTGACGAACCAACCATGGGAACTCATACCTGATGTCCTTGTCAAAGTCAGCAAAGAGGCAATCAGCATCACGATATGTGTACCATACTACCCCAATGCAACGTGGTTTCCAAAGTTCGATGCTAGTGGAAAACACAAACAATATTTTCCTCAAAGAAGGCAAAAAGGCTTGTGGCAAGACCCCATGGGGTGTCATATTAGTCGCAAAGATAGAAGTGAAGTCTCCATAGTTTATCTCAACGCGGAAACAACCCGACCTGCCATACACGTTGCAGCATCAGAACCAGTTCACTCTGAAGATGCCCCACAGGCAACAGAATACGAGACACGTGTTGTCATCATCATCGAGCAATACCACAATTTGGGACATTAAACTCCTGAGGAAACAATCTACAAGTTACAAGCAGATGCACATGATTGGCCTGATATCCAACAACATGTACACAAGTTCATTTGCCTATGCATACCATGTCTCAAAAATAAGATACACAAAAGGGATTTCATCCCTTACAATCAATCACAGCCGCTTTTCAAGGCAACAGAGTCCAAGTGGACACCATAGGACCACTATTGGATTCCAACAGAGGACACACATATATGTGTTAGCATGGCTTGATGTACACTCATCGTATGTCATATTACGTCTAATGATGGACAAATCAGCGCTACTTTAATAGCCGGGCCTCCACATTAGACTCTATGTTATAAATGTACTCTTAAGCAGTACGTAAACTATAAGCGTACTCTTAATAGTACAAGGAACTTAAGTTTCCTAAATGGTTTTTAACGGTTTTATTAATTAATACCTTTTCCATTTTACGTATTAGATATTTGGACAAGGCCATTAAAAGGCCCCAGTAAAATACCAAACATAAGATTTGGTCTAGTTCTATTAATAGAACTATCTTTACTTTCCAAATCTATTTATATCTGAATACTTCGTTAGCGAGATGGCTCAACCGAATATAGGTTTCTAGGGACTATTAGCGCTACCTAGTTTAACCTCCATTCAGCCAACCAGGTGTGCCAGTCTGATGAAGGCTAAGTCGGCAATTCTTGATAAGTGGCAAGTTATTGGTTAATGCACTAACTATGGACATCAAGAGTACTTTTCTTTTTTCTATTCTTTTTTTTTTAAAGATAGGACTTTATGAGTCTCTCGGACTCGCCCCAACGAAACATACCATAGTTTCTAATAGAGCGACAACGAAACACTAACTAAAATCCCTTCGGCGAAAACAGTACTGAGAGGATTATATATAGGCAATGTCTCAGCCTCACAATGTCTCAGAGTATTGCTGTTTTCACGAGGCATACCGAACTTTACCAAAAGACTCATTTCGTTTATTTACGTCGAATTCCACGATACTTTGACTTAACCTAAGCGTTTAATTACTCTAAGGCGTTGATATCGCCTTGATAGACCGAATCTTACACATTTTAAAGAAAGCAAAGGAAATAACTACTTAGACTACTTGAACGTAAAGGTAGATAACTACCACAATTCTTTTTCCTAAGCACAGTCATTCCTTAAGAGAAAAAGACTGAAGTCATAAGTTAAGATTATGACAAAGAAAGACAATACACCTGCAAAGAAACGCAAGGCTGAACGTAAGAAGATGGAGAGAGAAGCAGCTAGCGCTGCCACAGAAGCAACCGCCGCCGCTGCCGATGCGTTTAATCGCACCGTAGCCGAAGCACTTGTCTCCGACAATAATAGTCAACAGGACAATGCTTCGGATAAGGATGTAGCCACTCCGATTAAGAATACTACTACTACAGACAGAACCCGAGGGCCAACTATTGCTTCAACTTCAAAGCTTGCATTTACAAAGCCAAGAAGTGAAACAAGGGACACGTCTCAAGACGCCTCAACCAATTCTTCTCACGAAACTCAGAAAGAAAAGTCCCCAATCATAGGGGACAAAGACGAATCTCAGAAGGTACCTATACCGGAATCAGAAGAGGAGGCAAGCTCAAGTGGCAAACCCGAATCTACGTCCGAGACCACTGAACCATCGCGCATAAGTAAGTTAATTACTAAAAACACTGATCTTAAGAACCAGTTAGTCGCCCTTATGAAAGGCATGACTGTTGAACATGTAGATCGAATGTATAGATCAGAAAAACATACATAGAACTTACGCGAGCATGTTTTTCCGGGCATTACTGAAGCCCTACAGAAGTGGACAGAACGTCGACAGGCAATTACGCCCGAAAAGCGTAAAGGCCTGAGCGCTACACCTGTGGCAGATGAGCCAGACGTACTCAGCGTATCTATACCTTACGAGAAACTACCACCAGAACTTCAGGCTAATTACTCGCCTGTTCTAACACCCGGCCATGAGTTGCCCGTCCTTGAGGGTATTATAGACCCAGAGGCAGGTAAAAATACTTCGCCACCTTTACCCAACTGAGATGACAATCGTCGGAAACCAGTTAAGACTGGGTATGTTATCCAGACACATTAAGCACCCACGATTACAATACCAACTACTATCTGAGGGACAGAGCACCGAAAGGCCTCGACCCTGGACTTTACAAGGGGTAATAAACACCCCCGTAAGTGTGTTAACGATGTCGAATTTAATCGCTTCGATCGCACAGCATTACACCAGCCCGCAGAGGATTTCCACTCTGTCGAGGTGACCGAACTTAATAAATCGGTCGACGATTACACCATTAAGATGGAAATCGCCCATGACGAGCACCGTGCTGATGACGTATCATATTATGCTAATATGATCGCGATCAAGCAGAAGCGCATCGATCAGCTACTTCAGGCCCAACGTGGGCAAGACTGCAGGGATTACCAGAAGTGCAAGGGACAGATCAGTCGACTTAAGTCGAACTGGGATGCCAACAGCAAGTAGGTCGAGTTTATAAACAACAATGACCTCGACACGCTAACCCGTACGCTTAATGCGTTTACGGTCATGCTGGAGACGAATGATATCACTCCCCAGCAATGGACTTCCGCTTTAATGTAGTAGTTTGACCCTACAGGAACAAGTTACTTGATCCTGCAGCGACACCAGCACGAGCTAGACACTTGTCGTGACTGGCCAGCTGTGTGTTGGTTGGTTACGTCCTTATTAAGCAAGGACATGCGAAGTCCAGGACTGAGTTCAATCTTAACTGAACCAGTTGAGAATACTCCTATTCAGAGTTATATTCTGAAACTTGATGCTGACCTTAAACGTCCAGATATAAAAAAGGACAAGGCGCAGCGATGGTACGAGTTCCTGGTTATGCATGTTTTCTGTAAGAACATAGGGAATAACGACCGTGAAAGTCTGTACACCGAGTTGCGACATAAATACGCTACTGAGGCTCGAGACAAGGGACATGAAACAAAGTTTCATCTATCCCGACTTACGTGGGGTCAGTTTTAGGATACTGTATCCAATCTTTTCCCCGCACACCGAGTAACCTCGAAGGGAAAGGCGGTAAAGAAGAAACCGCGCGAGCTCGCTGATCAAGGATACCTCTCACGCCAGACGTCAGATGATAAACCTCATCAGACGCGTCCTAACCAGACACGTGCTCGCGACTCCACTCAATCAACGCAACAATAAACGGGCACGCGCGGAGGCGAAGAACAAGGAACCTTCATTTAAGGAGATTAAGAAATGTGCCGACGCACAGTGTGGGTATGACATGTACCAATTGAGCACCCACCTGTACACACTTTCTTACTAAGTGTGACAAGTGTGACAAGACCAATGGCTATCACGCCAAGTCTTGTGACAAAAAGCCCGACATTGAGTTGGAGTGAAAGTACTACCAGGTACAATCGTTACAAAGGAAATACAACGACTCTTTAGACGAGCGTGTAATAATACTTGTATATTGCAATAGAAATAAAGTCCTTGCATTGATTGATCCTGGTTCAGAAATTTCATATATATCCGACCGCTTTGCATTAATGAAAGACATTGAAAGGCGCACTCAAACTACTCACCTAATCTTAGCATATGACAAAACTTCTAAGTGTGATACCATGGCCACAGATGTTAAAATCTCCCTGGCCGATGATAGAATTATCAGCGGCACTACACGGCGCAGACCCGATCCGTACCACAAAGGTGGGTACTCTACTTAGTAGGTCAGCAAGCGAATATATGGAACATTCGATAGTAACAGTTTTTTGTCAACACCGGCCCGAATTGACTCAGCACATATCTTCCATTGTCGACTCATTTGGCCCAAGCTCCAAACGGGAATTTACTGACCACTTCTTCCCATCAATCTTTCCTGAACCACTACAGCGACTATGAGAGCCATACCATATGTTCATACATTGTATCATACATACTTGCCATTTTTGAAATAAATAATATTATCCCTACCCAAGCTGTGATAGTTAAGATGTCACAGAAGTACGACTTAATAGTCGGAATGAGTGACTTACTCACTCTGAGTATAACTGTAACTGGTTTTCCAAATAACATAGATCCATTAAAGGATCAATCAGACGATAATTGTCTGAAACCATATAAGCCCCCGTCAGACACAGTCAAGGCATTAATACCTGGCTTTGCGGACAAAATCATGGATCTGATTCTAGTAAATAAGAAGATAAAAATCACAGATTGGGCAAAATTCCGTTTTAACGACGGATATGTCAGCCTTGATTTAACCAAGGTAGACTTTACTAAGCTCAAATACCCTTCAAGAAAATATGTATCTTGGAGACACGAAGTTGTCGTTAAAGAACAAGTTGAGAAATGGTTATACCAACAAACGCCAGTTAACTTTGAATTATTGGCAGTTGATCAACACAACTCTGACAGAACATTTAAGAAAGTCAGAGTATGTCTAGATCTGAGTCCAATAAATAAGTTATTGCCGACTCATAGTTTCCATCTCCCTCGTATAAACGAGTTACTGAGACGAATGGAAGGTGCTACGGTGTTTACATCCATAGACCTTACACAGGGGTATCATCAAATGCAAATTTATGAACCCCATCGTAAGTTCTTTAGTTTTACCTGGAAAGGTAAACAATACAGGTTCAGAGGTGCACCTTTCGGGTTGCACTCCTTACCAGCATTCTTCCACCAAGTAATGTAGGAAATGTTTGTAGACATGCCTAACATGCAAGTCTATATAGATGATATAGTCATCTTTTCTAAGACCAAGGGCGAACATGCCGCATTAGTCAGGCCAGTCCTTCAGAGACTCAACGAACAAAACTTCAAGATTAACGAGAAGAAATGTCACTTCGCCATGAGCGAAATACAGCTCTTAGGCTACCGTATATCTGGGGAAGGTATTAAAATCTACCTCGGTAAGGTGGAACACCTGTTAGATTGGCGAACACCAACTACAGGAAGAGATGTGAACAGCATGTGTTGGTTTGTAAACTTCTTTTCAGATGGAGTACCACACTTGGCTGACTATCTTAAACCCTTTGGACACTTAAGATGTCATAAAGGCAAACTAGGAGACTTGTGGACTAAAGAGTGTGATGACGCATTTAAAGCGCTCAAGCACGCAGTCCAACAAGCCCCTGTTGTACAAGGACCAGTCGATGGCGTGCCTTTTGAAATAGCAACGGACGCATCAGACTTAGCACTCGGAGGTGTACTATACCAGGTTATAGATAATAAACCTAGGTATATACATCCTTTAGCCGAGCAATGAATGCATCACAGTTCAATTATCCAACCGTGAAGCAAGAGCTACTAGCCATAGTAGCAGCTTTAACACACTTCCGCGATTACTTATACGGAACAGCTTTTACGCTGATGCGTGATCAGAAGTCCCTTCAATATATGAAGGAAATGAAGCCAGACTCTCAATTACTGAGCCGATGGCATGATACACTATCAAAGTTTCATTTTGATATCAAACATCCACCAGGGATACATAACCATTTACCGGATATGTTATCACGCTTTGTACCGGACTTTAATAAATCCATACGTGAGTTACTAGCCACTGGTGGAAATGTAACCCCAGTGGTTTGAACTGGCTCAAAAGATATTTGGGCCACATACAGTTGACATGTTTGCTGCACATCATAGTGCACAACTTAAGAATTACAGGACTTTAAATCATCCTTTAGTAGATGCCCTTCAACTAGACCTCTCCGAACATAATGCGTGGAAATGTAACCCCAGTGGTTTGAACTGGCTCAAAAGATATTTGGGCCACATACAGTTGACATGTTTGCTGCACATCATAGTGCACAACTTAAGAATTACAGGACTTTAAATCATCCTTTAGTAGATGCCCTTCAACTAGACCTCTCCGAACATAATGCGTGGGCTAATCCACCTTGGCAGTTAATTGCCCAATTACTAAATTATGTTCATATACACAAAGCTACCATCACGTTGTATTGCCCATTACGGAGTAAATATCCATGTATCAATACATTAATAAGCATGATACAATGCAAGCCAATATATTTAGATAGGGAAGTATATACTTTCCTATATCAGGGTGCCCGAGCCGTCCTGAAGACGCCCTGGAGATATACTATAATATGTCGTATAGGTCCCATTGGAACAATCTAATGGACCCTATCTGAGACCTTCCTTACCAAGGTCAAAGAATCAGAGATTCCACTCTCTACTAAATTGAACGTTAAGCAGTTAAAAGGCAACACAGCACTTGAAGTATGTGTACAAGAAATACAATCTACTAATGACACTACAGTTAAGAAGCATCAGTCTCTAGCTAGGACTCTGTTTAATAACATAAAGTCCAAGCCCGAAGTCTTCAAACCCTATTTTTAAAGGGATTAATGAAAGATAGTCCTGAAGCATATACACATGTAATGCGACTATTAAATAAGTGAGGTGTATCAAACGCACACGAGCTCACTTATGACACTCATGCAAAAGAAGGACAGGTGTCTGGAAACACTACAGACTTAGAGACCACGCAAGTGGATTCTCAACACCCTACCTTTGTTCTGGAGGAGCAGAATGATAAAAACATTCTTGCTTGGCTGACGCAAAACCATAAGCTGAAGCACCAGAACGTAGTAGACGCACTTAAAGATGCTAAGTGAAATGGGATCGCGCACCTTAAGCTGTCAACTTTAGTTGACAGAGTATATCAGTCATGCACAGACTGTGATCTCAATCAGATCAAGCGCTATGGTTTCGCACCACTTAAGAGTGTCACTGAAGATGTTCCATGGCGCAGGGTCATCATTGATCTGGTTGACCTGCCCACGTCCGAACACACAGGCGACCGTTACGTATGCCACTTCTTTGATGTGGCGTCACCGTATAACTTGCTCTATCCGTTAAAGGACAAGAGTACGCAGACCGTGGCAGAACTATGTTGCCAAGTATTTGCTGACCACGGGTGGCCAGGTATAATGTGTACTGATAACGGTAGCGAATTCTGCGATGACGTAATGGAATCGTTAGTACTCGTATCAAGCATGTGCCATAAAAGGGGTGTGCCATATAAACCGCGAACGCAAGGCGCGAATGAAACGCGCCATAGAAGACTTAAGTTCTTCTTGCGTACTGCATTAACGGATGATGCAGATGATTGGCCGTACCACCTTAAGTGGGTACAAACACAGATGAACGAGTGTGCTGATTCGGTTACAGGTACAACACCCGCTCACTATTTTCGTGGCACATATAGTGAGTTACAAATACCTTTTAACAAGGACGAACCTAATCACCATGAGTTACCTTGGTTAGAGAAGGTACAACGTATTTATAACGTTGTATATCCTTGCTTGCGAGAAACACGCAATATTGCCTTATTAAAAAGGCAAAATAGAGATGGAATGCTACCAAAAATATAGTGGAGTATCAGGTTGGAGACAGAGTTAACATCCGTCAACGTAATTTCGATGCTTCTGTATTAACATCTAAATGGATAGGTCCATATATATTATCTGTAGCTGACGTTAAAAGTGGAACCTACGAGGTTAATAACCCCAAGGGTTCCAGTGCTTTAAATATAGGCACTAGTCGGATTCCGACTACTGAGATAATCCTCGCAAGAAGACATGACTCTAACGCCCCTCTTGATCATTCTAAATTTAAAGACATTATATGGAGAACGGATAAGGGAGGCTATACTTACTATCGTATACGCTTTATAGAGGGTACAATCGCTGAGTTGAGTTTAGATGCTTTCGATAATCAAGACTATTTAAATGCCTATAATCGAAAATGGCGTAAACGCCTGCATAAGTCACAAGCTGAAAAAGATAGCATGTTTCCATCGTCTGAAGGCACGTAAGTTAAAACTTACCAGCCTATAGCATTTATCCCGAGCTTTAATGCTCACCCTTTATATGTGCTTAAGACACTGAAGCGTAAGAAACGTCCAGACGACCACCATGGACCTATTGGACCTAAGTCTAAAACTCACAGGGTAATCGAGAACGCTAAACTTCTCCGCCTGAGAAACATTAAGTATATGTTATGCTACTTAATGTTTTCGACCCGTTTTTCCTTTCTCGCTTTTTGATCCATAATCAACTTGAGTGAGCAGCTTGCTTCTCCTGGGTCTCAAAGCTGGGTGGGGCCTGTGTAATAGCCGGGCCTCCACATTAGACTCTATGTTATAAACGTACTCTTAAGCAGTACATACACTATAGTAGAAGGAACTTAAGTTTCCTAAATGGTTTTTAACGGTTTTATTAATTAATACCTTTTCCATTTTACATATCAGATATTTGGACAAGGCCATTAAAAGGCCCCAGTAAAATACCAAACATAAGATTTGGTCTAGTTCTATTAATAGAACTATCTTTACTTTCCAAATCTATTTATATCTGAATACTTCGGTAGTGAGATGGCTCAACCGAATATAGGTTTCTAGGGACTATTAGTGTTACCTAGTTTAACCTCCGTTCAGCCAACCAGATGTGCCAGTCTGATGAAGGCCAAGTCGGCAATTCTGATAAGTGGCAAGTTATTGGTTAATGCACTAACTATGGACATCAAGAGTATTTTTCTTTTTTCTATTCTTTTTTTCTACAGATAGGTTTTTATGAGTCTCTCGGATTCGCCCCAACGAAACATACCATAGTTTCTAATAGAGCGACAACGAAACACTAACTAAAATCCCTTCGGCGAAAACAGTACTGAGAGGATTATATATAGGCAATGTCTCAGCCTCACAATCCCTCAGAGTATTGCTGTTTTCACGAGGCATACATAACTCTACCAAAATACTCATTTCGTTTATTTACTTCGAATTCCACAATAATTAAACTTAACCTAAGCGTTTAATTACTCTAAGGCGTTAATATCGTCTTGATAGACCAAATCTTACACCATTATAGCATGCACGCTAGTACCAATTATGTGTGAGCATGGATTACCACAAATCATACAGACTGAGCATGGCACTGAATATGTTAACAACATACTCTCAAAAGTTGTTGAACAAGCGCCAGTGCAACATCTAGTCTCTCGGCCGTATCAACCTAAAGTCTTAGGCGCGAACGAATGATCACATAGAGATATCATGCCACTGTTACGGAAGTTCGTTGAGCAAAATCCAGATAACTGGTGTTCACGACTTCCATTCTTACAGATGGGCCACAATCTGCGTACATCAAGAGGGTACAATTCACAACGATTTAACGAATACTTTGGTCGCAGACAGAATCAACTCACGGACTGCAATGAGCCAGTGACCGCACCAAGTACAATAGTATCGTGGGAAGAACGACTGCAAAATGTAGAAGAAACCGTCAGGCCACAACTAAACAATAACGTTGCACAATATCAAGAGAAGATGCGCGCAGCATACGATCGAAGAGACTAAAAGGAAGGGGACCTTGTCATGGTTCGCTATCAAGGTGAATTGAACGAGTTAACAGCACAAAATGGCGGACCATACAAAATAATATGCAGCGAGGGCAACATGTATTTTGTCCGTAACCTTGATCGAACTAAAGCGCCCGAATATTCTAACTCGGTCAATGATGAACAAAGTGGTTTAGCCAAGAAGGCTAGCGAGCTCAAAGAATTCACTACCAACAGCCAAGTCCAACCACCAGAAGAGACTCAATTCTCCTCGATACTTGACCACAGAGGATCCACAAGAGGTGATGTAACCCAGGACAACCTACTACAATAGGCAGATGAAGAGCGTATCTGGACACATGAATCAGACATCGCAGATCCAGATATTCTTACGATATTCTTACAACGCAAGCAAAGGCAATCCAGGTCAAATACGTCAATAACAACAAGATAAACGATCAGTGAGCAACAGGCAGCGCACGAGGCGGAGAACTTAGCCAAGTTTCACCGACACCAAAGGACACTCCCACGTTTTCACCTTAAAGCATGCTCTGCCCACACACCAGAGGGTTAAGGATAAAAACTCGGTTGAGAGGCACCGTTTAGATAAGTTTTCCTAAGACGAGTTGAGATCAACCGAGAGCACAGGTCAAGACTGACTCCGATGAGCGTGTGTTAGAGTACTCCTGTTATCTAGTACAAATTAATATAAAAAGTAATATTATAAAATAGATAATGGTGGCAGGTATTTTCATCTTATGCCCCATAAGGGACAAGTTTTTCCCTGTACAAAAACACCAACCTCTAGACAATCTAGTCTTATAAGATGTCACTTTCTACTCCTACGTAGACTGAGAAGCATAAGTTGGGGGGCTGTAGCATTCAGGGACCAGATTATCAGAAAAGCCAATCCTAAACTCAAAATCCATTATTATCAAATACCGAGTTTTGGATCTAAGATCCAATATTTCTGATGATAGAGTGATCAGAAATATAGCGGGAATACCAGTAGATAATACCGGGACTCCCGCGTGTGAGAGAAACACTTTAGTAAATATTGAGTTTAGTGTAGAAAATACTAAACGCAAATAAAGACTCAATGCGAGTCTAGCTGTAAGATTCGCACTTGAGAAGAAGAAGTCTATTGTTTCCTTTGGTCGTAACTTGCAAGCTACTCTCAAACTCTACATTCCGTCTCACTACGAGTGTTAGTAGTACAAGTTCGTTCGGGAATTGATCGAGATATGTCCCGGCGGACTATAAAAGGAGTCCATGTCCAGCGTTAGAGTTTAGACTTTCACTAAGGATACAAGGAACATAAGGACGAAGAGGACTAAAGACTGCTTATATGGTAAACCTAAGAATAAAGCTACTGAAACCGAATTTGGGAATTTGTATTTTTTGGCGCCAAAGCTGTGATAATCATTTTTGGGACGTTTTTGGATTTAGAGAATAAGGACCGAACTTTGGGAAAGTCGAAGGACCTTATACCACATACAAAAGTAAACAAATACAAAGTAATGTATGTATTTATTAAAAAAATACAAAATTTATTTATGTATTCATTTGTACAATTTAGGAGGCTATGATTCATTTATTTATGTACATAAAATATACATATTTACACAAATATCTTATTTTTGATATTTATATAAGTACTGTTTGCATGTACTTCTTATTTTATATATAAAACAATTTGAATAAAGAACATATTAAAAAAAACAACAGAATACTATTTATTTTTTATTAAAATATTGTTCGCAGACATCTGATTCGAGTCTGAGTGCTGAGTGCTGAGTTGCTGACATGCTTTCTCTCTCTCTCTCTCTCTTTATTTTTAGATTCTCGCTCTTCTTCGGAGTTCTTGTTGTGTGTGTGAGACTTCTTGAGGGAGAGCTGTCAGGCCTCAGAGGCTCAGACTCTCTCAGGCTCTGTCTCTCAATCTCATTCTCTCTCTCTCTCTTTCTCAAATCTCACCTCCTGAGAAAAGTAGGGAGTAGAGACTCCAAACTTTAAAGATCAAACTGGAGTCCAAAGTCCAAAGTCCAAAGTCCAAAATCAATAGTCCAGGCCTCTACACAAGAAGACTAAAAGAGGCTGTGTAATAAAGTACGACTTGTCTCCAATTTGCAACCAGGGCAGCTGGGCAGGCCTCGGTCCCTCGGCCCTCGCCCTCATGCCTCATAGAGTCACGGACGTACGGCATGTCGGCATCTCAAGAGTCGAGAGTCGAGACTCAACAAGCTCGCATTTTACAGTAGATTGCGGGTACACATGGAAATTAAAAATAGATACATTTCAAAACGGACAGCTAAGTTTTAGAGGGTATAAATCCGAATCAACAAGAACGGTACAAGACCTTTTGGCACTCCACTCTATTCACCATGGTACGCCAGAAGTCCGCATTACTCGTTTATTCATTGTGTACGTGTACGGTTGGATTTATGTTTGATTATACAGTAGTGTTTAACGTTAAGTATATTCATAAGTAAGAAGCACCCTAAAACTACTATGTTAGTCGGTTTATTTGCTGTAGGTTCTTGCCACCCGATTGTACGGCGTTATTGCAGAATAATATGCATGCCGTGTAGAATTACGTATAGTATAGAAATGTAGCTGACTGTGATACCGCGCTACAATTTGGCATGTTGATTTTAAATTCTCTGTGAGGTGAAGGTTGCTATATGAATATGTCTTCAATTCGTTTGATGTCGATTCACTCCACGCAACGACAAGTTGTTGTACCATGCTTCTTTAGTCTTCATTTCTCTTGTCTTGCTTACAATCTATGCGAGCTCTCGACCCCAGTGTACTGAACTAGTGAAAGCGAAAACATGCGGAAGTAATCGTTTGGTAGTAAATATGCTCAAACCAGGCTAACGAGTGCGATGCAATGCAATGCAATGCATGTCTAGCAATCTCGGAAGTCAATCAAATGTGCTGGTTCCCGAGAAGCAGTTTATTCACATGCGTGTTCCATACGCACATTCTACTTACTTCAGACATGCACGGAAGCCACCACTTTATACACACTGCACTGTGTATCGCGCTGCTTGAAACCTCTGTTCGCATCTCATTCTTGATCTAAAACGAGTCGTTTGAAATCAAAGATGTAGAGGATCACGTTCTTGCTTAGTCGCAAAGTGGTTAATTGGCGGGGGAGACCTCTACATGGACGTACGTTTAGTGATCTGCTTACCTTGTAAACAGATTGCGCGTATTTGTCATGTATGTTAATCCGATAATCCAAACTCTTACTTAACAGGGAATTGATCTAGACCACAGACACTTGAAGAAGAACAACCGCTTGGCTCCCAAGTCGGAGAATGTTTACATTCTTCTCTTGGTGAAGTTGTATCGGTTTTTGTCCCGTCGCACGGACTCCGACTTCAATAAGACCATCCTCAAGCGTCTGTATATGAGTCGTGTAAACCGAGCCCCTCTATCTGTGTCGAAGCTCACACGCTTCATGAAGGGAAAAGAGGAGAAGACCGCCGTCATTGTAGGAACCGTTACTGGCGATAGCCGTATCGAGACCATTCCCAAGATGACTGTGTGCGCTCTGCGTTTCACTGCTGATGCCCGTGTTCGTATCGTCAAGGTATGTGTTTTATTATTCTGATATCTTGTGCGCGCTTGCAGCATAGCTGGTCTAAGTATGCTTGTTCTGCTGGACAGTACAACTCAAACAATTTGTGATATGCTATGGTGGCTGTGATGATACTTACTTGGTCCGTGTTATCGAATGGGACGTAAGACCCCCGCTTAACCATGTAATCAATACAAGTCTCTGAGCCTTTTTTTAGTATGCACTGCGTCACCGCCTTGTGTCGGCTTATTCCTACAATGTATGTGCACGTGCAGTTTAATGTTCAATTTGATGGTATATTCACGCTGTCCTGTTCTTTGTTTATTTTCTTTGTAGGCCGGAGGTGAGTGCATAACTTTCGATCAGCTCGCCATGCGTGCCCCCACCGGCACCAACACTGTGCTTCTCCGTGGACCCCGCAAAAGCCGTGAGGCTGTCAAGCATTTCGGAGCTCCCGGTGTACCTCACTCGCACGCCAAGCCTTACGTTCGCTCAAAGGGACGCAAGTTCGAGGTGAGAATTCTTGATACTATATTTGTGGTGGTTTCGGTGTTGTATTGAGATGCTTTCGTATTCAATTTGAGGAGATATTTAGGACAATGATGATACTTACTTGGTCCGTGTTATCGAATGGGACGTAAGACCCCCGCTTAACCATGTAATTACTACAAGTTTCTCGAGTCCTGTTTGTTTATTATATCTTTGAAATGTTCTGGTAATATCATTTGTTCACACAATTTTATACACCTGTCTCATTACAGAAAGCTCGTGGTCGTCGTCAGAGTCGTGGATTCAAGGTCTAAATGCCTCCTGCTGGTTAACTCAACTTATGCTGGTTTTCAACCTATTAAATCCAAGTCATCTAAAACCAATGACCTTGCTTCGTTACTATGTTTTTAAAACATTCTTCAGAGAACAGATGTTTTCATTCTCATTGTTAGTACAAATCAGTATCACGTGATTATGCAATTGCCCTTTGTTATTGCTGTTGTCATGAACATGTCACAGAGCCATGAAAATAGACATGTCAATGACACATCTCGATGTGCTGGGAATGTATGTACGATATTGTACGAGAAGATTTGGCAGTTAAGTCCGTGAAAACTACGCAGTTTAATCCCCAAAATCATGTCGGGGTTCTGTATGTACATGCTCTCCCAAGGTTAGAACAGTAATGATGTACGATCGGCTGAATAGAATACATCACTACCAATTGCTGGCGAATCCAATTATGTTACTGGCACGTGAACAAGAAAATGAGAGTTCACGGTATCTACAGGGGACCTCGGAATGGTCAATTACGTATACTTCATATACTAGATGCATGTTGATAGAGCTGCTTCAAAAGAACACGCGCAAAAAACAGACATTAGTTTGCGGTTAGTATTGAGGTCTAGCAATGAATCCAGATAAAAAATCAAGTCAAACAGCGCTAGCCGGTTAGCCGAGTCACGTATATTAAGCATTTACTTTCACCAGCGCCAGGCAAGTAAGTACACACTACACAGACCCAACACTCGGTCTAGTGTGGCTACCTGAGCGGGGGTGTCGGTGCCTCGTCAACCTTCCCACCATCCGCTGGCGAGTTGGTGGACGGCTCGATATCACGAGCAGGTATTCTTTCCGGGGTCTGTGCGGGGCTCTGAGTGTGTGCTGTCTGTCCGCGTGCGTGTGTATCTGCGCTGCTGTGCGTGTGTGCCTGTCCCCCCCCCCCATGTCTCGGTATGTCCTGCTGTGTGTGGTCCTTGTGGTGTACGCTGATTCAACGGAGGCTGCGTGAGTCCATAGTCCGTGGTTTGGGCCAGGCCAAACGATGCGTGCATTTGGGTTACCTGGTTCGTAGCCTGCGACGGGTGTACTTGCGGTGGCTGCTGTAGCGGTGACCGTAGTAGTATCTGTTGATGTGTTGGTGTGCGGAACACTTGAGGATCACTCCCCACTGAATGCTTCGTGCCTGGATCGCTCTCATCTGCATGCGTCTGATCTGGTTGACCTCCCATTTGTGTGCGTGTACTAGCATCTCTGTGTAGGTACAGGGCCGTATCGGCCTCACTCAGTGCTGGCTGTGCATGAAGGTTCCCCATGCCCATTGTACTTAACCCTACACCCACTGAGGGGTTTGTGTGCGCGTTCAAGTCATTCAGCAAAGCCATCTGCTGCGACATGTGCTGTTGTTGTATCATAGCGCTTATCCGTGCGGCGTTTTCCATCGCTTCTGTGGGTTGGATGGCATTCGGAACGACCCCAGTGAGACCGCCCACATCCCCATCCACGTTTAACGGCAGATTCAAGGCAAGAGGTCCGTCCAAGCCGTTGTTGTTTGACCCTAGATCAAGCGGCGGGAAGCCTGTCGCGAGGGACTGGAAGTCCAAGTCTGGCAGATTCAAATTCGCCAGGGTGTTGGCATCGATATCATTTAGGTTGGCCAGGAGAGAGGGTTCGTTGCCCTGCACCTCTCCCATTGCACCTGGGCCGAGGGCCAAGTCAGCTTGAGTACTCAATCCCGAAGGTAAGTGCGTGCTCGCGAGTCCGTTCGCCAATAGATCGTTAGCGCCGGTGGTATACGACCGCAGGAAATCACTCTGCCAGTCCGCATTCCCCATGTCAAGGAACCCTCCAAAGCCGCCCACGTGCAGGTTTGTGGGATCTACAGCCAAGGCTTCTACACCCTGGTCAACATTCAAGCCACTATCACGCCCCAAGTTACCCCCCACTCCCAAGCCGGTAGCCGCCAGGCCCATATCCGTGTCCAGCCCGAGGTTTGCACCCACACCAAGACCCATAGACAGAGCCAGGTTGGAGTCTAGATCAGGCATGATGGGACCGGCAGCATATGGTTGGTTAGGGTTGCTATGGTTACTGTTCACGGTTGAACTGCTTAGGCGGCGGTCGAGGTCGGTCTCAGGCAGGCCTGCTGCTATCCCTGCTAATGAGAATAATGGGGGTATAGATCCAGTAAGTGGAGGAAAATATAAGCGTAGTAGGGGATACAGACGAATTAAAAAAATAAGACTTACTAATTGTGGCTACATCTTTATCTTACGAGGGTTGTTTGTATTGCCTTGAATAAGCCCAAATTAGCAGTTGAGGGGTGAAGTATGCCCAATTACATAATGTTCATTTGAAATGGCTCAACATGTATACAAATTGTCTCGTAGATGTGACATCATCTAGTGCTTAAGTAGCTATAACCTTCGGATTCCACAACAGTGGGCAAAATTTGAATCACACGCAGCCGGACACTCTAGAAACCATGAATGCCGGACGGTACATAGGGGCCTTACCATTCGCCATACTGAGCATCAGCCTTCACCGCAAAACATACTGAAAGGTCATGAGTTGTACCCCACCCACTGTTCAGCTATCAGGTTGCTATCACACCTCTCGTTGCATGAGCGAGATCGGGACGGATATGTGCCATATCATCGAACATACAGTCCACTAATTGGGCAGGTAAAGACAACATTGCACGCGTAATGTGGCGAATCACTGTTCCTAAGGACTTCTCAGGGAGAGCACTGCAATACAGATGCAATAATGTAATGCATACCAATACATGCGACACTCGCCAGGCAAGACAGTCCAAAGGGACGGTAGGCCGTGTTTGAGTCACGAAGCCTGTTGACAGGACAGCAGACTATAGTGCACACGCCGGCAGATGGCACAATCAGTACAACACGGACAAACAGACCAATGTCGATATGAGCATACCGAATATATATAAATATATATTACCATATATATATATATATATATATATATATATA
>NW_014040456.1:88426-89754 GCF_001186125.1 Sphaeroforma arctica JP610 | reverse complement strand
CATATACATATATTCCTATTCGCATATATATATATATATATATACGTACACGCACATACACACACAATCACAGACATATATATACGTACACGCACATACACACACACACACACACATATATATATATATACACATATATTGATATACATATAGATATAGATACACAAATCACACACACACACACACACACACACAGACTAACATATATATATATATATATATATATATATATATATATATATATATAAATATAATATATAATATATATATATATATATATATATATATATATAGAGAGAGAGAGAGAGAGATATATATATATGGATATATATATATATATAAATATGGATATATATATATATAAATATAGCCCACCAGCCCATTGACCGTGATAGATGCATTCGTAACAACAGTATTCGGAACTCAATAATGGTTTATCTCTCTGTTTGTAAACTTGAAAGAGCTACACTCTTGCAGGGAATATATGTGGTTGTAAAGTGAATTTATACTTAAAGCGTCACACCTGTTCGGGTATAACCATTCATTATCTCATGCTCATGTATTTGTACAATAACACACATGTCGTACAAGCAGACAAGTCCTAGTCCTAACCCCCATCCCGATTCTACCAACCTCATCGAGTAAACGTTTATTCTCTTTCATAAGCTCGTCGACCTTCTTTTCCTGGTCAGCAACCTGTTGTTTCTTGAGCAAGCGATAGTTTTTCGCAGCCTGAATACTTTTCTCTCGCTTCTGCTTCTCTTCCTCTGTCTCGGGTTTCTTTTTGGGGGGTGGCATCCTTAAAGCGATATGTGTCGGTACGACAACGAGAACGTGACTGAATAGCACCTTCTAAAGCGCTTTGTGGATTGATGTTCAATGTACTTGGACGTGCCGTGTGTGACAAAGCCGCACAAATTTGTTAAATGTTGGTGACGGTGCCCTTTCTTTTATCCTAGTCTAGTAGTATGTATGCACTATGTATTTGGTCCGCAGTGTTGAATTGTGTGGACTGTACATAGAAAGCAATAGTGATTTTTAAAGTAATATAGTGAATAATGTGATCCGATATTGTTTGATATGTATTTATGGTATTTTATACCCCCCCCCCCTCACTATATTTATAGAAATGAATATAGATATGTACAAGAGAGATCAAATTTGATATTTACAAAAAATAGTTCCCGAAGCCTTCTTTTACTTTTATTTAAATTGCCTACATTCCTATAGTCTCTTGCTGTCTTGCAGGAAATAGAACCGTCTACTAGTAGTGATGGTTGGGTGACAAGGATACTGTGGTCACACCGAGAAGCCGAGATGGGCGTACA
>NW_014040456.1:77966-82209 GCF_001186125.1 Sphaeroforma arctica JP610 | reverse complement strand
TATATGTTCTTGACCCAGCCGCACCCCGCTGATTTTCTATGGCAACTATCTGACGACATCTCTATAAAGAAATCAGATCACACACGTTGTTCTGATCGCATTGAGCATGTTATGGTTAGTTGGCAAATGATCTTACAAAATAGTCTGTACAATGTCCTCCCGCACCACTTTGTCTGCACAAAACACCTGCATCGAACGTCGCAACCTAGGCAGTTTTATTTGGAGAATACCTGATATTTGCGTCGTACCCCTCACCACATAACTGGCTTGCTCCGGAGCACATTCTTCATACCACACTGAGTTGGCCACGCTGTATTGTACTAGGTTCACAGGCACAAACTGCGCCTGGGGTTGGAAATATAGGCTCCAATTGCAGGGGGAGCTGAACATCGCTGAACTACTAATTCTACGTGAACTTGCAGTACTACGTGCCTGGACATTGACTTTAGTTTCACGCTTCGTCTCAGCCTGAGCTATATTGGCCTCCTGCGCGGCTCCCTTAGTCGGGTACTTTTTGTTGGTGCCATACCCTATACATCATAAGTTGTACCCCCAGCTAGCTTGCTTGGACAACGATGCCTCGGGTTAGACACAAAGTCTCATATACAACATACGCATATGCGTACATACCAGCCTGAAATGAACATAGCAGGACATCTCAACTGTATCTCACGCCTTCGCCTGGGCAATAGCTTTGGCTTCCCGTTTCACCTTGGCCGCAGCTATCTTAGCCTCCTGCGCGGCTTTCTTGGTGGGGTATTTGTTGTTGGTGCCATACACTCGACTGGCCTGCCCCGTTGCTATGGTAGCGCGTTGTGCTTCAGCTGCGGTGTCCGCACAGGCGGCTCTAAGCGAGTCTACGGCGGACGCTTTGGCTTTGCTTGTGTTGCTCATGGTGATAAAAGAAATTTGATTAGGTTGTATTTCAGGAGTAGACTGTATATACACGGCCAACTGATTGGGTTTTCCAGTTGGCCATGATATATGGCATATATATACAAAAATAGTTAAAAGAATAGAATGGAATTCTATACATTTTTATGTATGTATTCATATTTCCGCAAAGGTGATCTGTATGTAATAAATATACAATGTGAATTGATAAAGTAGACCAACCCCAGATAGAGACAATTGACTCGCTAGTAGTATTCTAGTAGTCTATTGCTGTATCTACTTTGGTCGCGATCGGGTGCATTGTCACCATCACATCGCCAATCTGAACAAGTCGAAGTAGCACAAGTATTCAACCACCCTACAGCGCGTGTAGCCGAACTGACGAGTACTGTACGTTAGTGATCGGTAAGACTAGAGTGTGTGCGTGATGTGCTACATTCTACGCATACATTGGCTGTTCAACAACACAGAGACATGGTTTTATTCTAGAATATAATGTCGATGATCATTGTATGTTAAAGGCTATTTGGTGTGCTCATTTATTAGCATTTGTTATATTTAATCAATATCTAGAGGATAGTAATATTGATGACAAATACATGAACGGAATCACGCAATGGGAACGACTTCGTTGTCAACGTTGTGACTATCAATAGCACGGGAAAGCACAAGCGGTTTGGAGAGTTTTCTAATACATTAAATAAGGGATACGTGAATAAATTGGTTGTACATATCTTCATAAGTAGCTCGTATTTTGAACAACGTTTACGAAACGAGCCGGCGTAGTTGTACTAAATGTCACTAATGCAAATGTTTGTATTCGTTTTGACTAGGATAGTATTTTAAATAATTGGATTGATTTCGCGTAATTTTGGTATGTGCACTATGTGTAGCTTTTAGGTATTAACGAGATTCTTTTTGCTATGGTGGTATTTGAGTGTTCATACATTCGGAAAGTGTTCAGTCTCCAGCGCTGTGATTCGATATGGATGGTGTTATTGATAATTTAATCGATATATATATATATATATATACATATATATATATATATACAAATACATACATACAGACATATACACATACATATATACATACATACATACATATATATATATATATATATATATATATATATACATATACATATATATATATATATATAAATATATACATACATACATACATAAATACATACATACATACATACATACATACATACATACATACATACATACATACATACATACATACATACATACATTATACACACATACATACATACACGCATACATACATACATACATACATACATACATACATACATACATACATACATACATACATATATACATATATATATACATAAATACGTACATAGTGGCTATGTAGACAGTGTTATACGTCTCGCCTAGAACTAAGTACACATCTCTATCTAAAATAGTAGTTGCTGGCATACAAAAACACTGATGCACTTGAATTGCTGGTGTGTATATTCTCTCTCCAGATAAGATCTTATATCAATACCCCAGTATGCATGCACCTATGTGTGGGTAGAACACCTGGGTATATATGTGGATGTAACTGGGTATATATGTGCATGTAACTGGGTCTGTATGTGTATGTATCTGGGTATATATGTTCATATAACTGGGTATATATGCGCATGTAACTGGGTATATATGTGCATGTAACTGGGTATATATGTGCATGTAACTGGGTATATATGTGCATGTAACTGGGTATATATGTGCATGTCTGTTGAGGTCGAGTAGACATATCGCAGCTGTCTATCCATTATTGATCAGATGCCACTTGTACACCATCCGCCTGCGGTCGCCGTAGAGCTTTGGGTGTTTTATGGTATGAAATTGGCTTCTTTGTTTAGTTAATTTGTGTAATTAGGGCATGTAATTGGCTTTGTTTCCCAGTATGTGTGCACACAGCGGTACGTACACGTACTATAATGTACCCATATATGAGCAGCACTCGTAGATGTGTTTTTGACGGTGCGACACAAAGTATGCGGATATTCCATCTCAAACATACTATCACCGGCATGGGTGTAGTATGTGGAAATCCCCATGCATTTTGGTTTGGTTCTGTTTTTCGATTGTAACTAGAGAGTGCGTAAATTGATGTCCTTTCTTTTTGAAAAATCTTAGATACCACGAATGAGACGCATCTATAAGATCGACGCACTCAGCATACACGTCTGTCATCCTTACCGATGTACACAGACAAATACAGGACAACACAAACAATGGATATTTTAGCTGACGACAGCCAGTTTGCTACAGAGAAGCTGATGGCACATATAGCCGTCAAGGGATTCCAACTCGGCAGCGTGCTTGGCCTTCTGGTCGTCTCGCCCGTGGCTCTGGTCCGCACGGGTCGATGGCCCTCGTATGTGCGTTGTCATTGATTGTCGCGAGTTGTTCTTGTTTCAGAGTGTTCGTTGTGTGTTGGGATCGTTTATTGCTTTTCAAATTGCGCTATAGGATTGGTCTGACCGGGGTTTAGGATAGAAGGTGCACATGTGTAGGGCGTTCAGCCAAACGTAGCTGCTGTTGCTCGACCATATGCCGCTTATAAGCGTGTTCTTATTTCTGTCTTACATGAAGTTGGTGCTTGTCGGTACCCTTTTTGGTCCCTATATCGAATGCGTCGTGTGTACCGACTTCAACGTTCATATGTGGGTGGTGTCATCTGTTTGTAGCATTTTTAACTGTACAACCGGTGGACCACAGCACAGGGGATTAAACTTCCGCATGAATAGTTATCGACAGCAGTCTGTCATGCTTGGTATACTACCAAATATACTGAAGTATTGCGTATGTCCCTCACCACATAGACGTGCAAAAATCGGAACATGGACAATGACTGGTAGTGTGATCGGTGCGATTGGCGCTAGCGCTCTGGGATTAGGAAAGAAATCCACATTCGAAACGCCTGAAGAGATAGAAGACCGCGTGTACAGATTACGGCATAACAAAGGCCAGTTGCGCACAGATAGGTTTTGGGCTTGTGGAGCAGTCATTGGGATGTTAGGGGGTGCTGCTTTGGGTTCTGGAGTGGTTGGGGGCTTAGGCCTGGGGCAAACATTTGGCACGCTGGCCCATATCGGTACTGTATGTATGACCAAAAATAAAGCAAACGTACACTCAATTAACATTTGCTCGTGTTGTAGTCTTACTTCTAAAAATAAAAACAAGGTATATGTATACAACTTCGAAATAAATACATACATAAATACATACACAAGATATTATATATATATATATATATATATATATATATATATATATATATACACACAATAATAATAATAATAATAATAATAATAATATAT
>NW_014040456.1:67407-76349 GCF_001186125.1 Sphaeroforma arctica JP610 | reverse complement strand
ATATATATATAATAACATATATATATATATATATATATATATATATATACCCGTATACACATTCACACACAAAAGCACATACACACACTCACAGTGATACATACACATGTCCAAACAGACACACAAAGATACACATATGTCCACACAACAGACATACACAGATACACACATGTTCACATACACACACTTACCGGCCACACAAATACACACACTTACTGGCCACACGCGTACACACTCACCGGCGACCCACACACACAATTGTGATCGTATTTTGCGTCAAAAAGTGCAAGCGGATTTGTCGTGTCTGTGACTGTGAATACATTCAGATCGCCTTTTCATTGGACGTCACTTTTTTCGTAGTCCTATTACTCTGCGAAGATTCAGTTTTTCAGGTGCAAATGTAGAAATATTTTATGGCCGATTTGCCCCCGATATACTTTGATACCCAAAGTCCCTCCCTACAACCCTACCTCCAAAAGTTTGGGTCTATCCATTCCCAAAACCCAACCCTAAACTATCACAACTCACAACTTGACAAGTGTCAAGTAGAGGCAATATACTTTATAAAATAAATAAAATATAGCAATATTTTTTTTAAAAAGCGAACAAGCTATGTATAAATAGCGTCGCAATAGCCAGTTATAGCGACTCTCAAGCTGTTCTACTATTGTTCAAAATTTGTTTGGCCTTTGTAAATATTGTCCCACATAAAAGTTGTGCATAATTTTTAAAAACAAAATTTAAATTAACACAGGTGTTATTCCGACGACCACATAATATTATAAGAACGTGGATTTTTATATGCAGTCCAGATCAAAATTGCACAGAAAACAATCAAACAGGCCAAAATACATCGTAAACGTAAGTACGTAACACGGAGGGCAAAGTAAACGTTAAAGTTAAGCGATTAACCAAGAGTCCGAGAATAGCATAACGTTATGACTTGTCACTTTTAAAAAATGAGATCCAAGACCCAAGACTAAGAGTGTCCAACTATTTACTCTTTCTCTATTTTAAGAGCAATAGTAGTAGTAGAGAGAAATATTTATTTTTTTAAAAGAGGGAGAGAAAGAAAAATCAGAGCTACTGTACGTATGACGTGCTTTTCAAAAAAAAATTAGAAATTGCAGAACGCAGAGAACTTGCGATTCGCGAATGCGCGAGTTGAGAAGGTAATGGAAAAATAAGTTGTTGTTTGTTTAAAAAAAAATAGACTTCGATTGTAAAATAAGCAAACGTTCTTTCAGTTGGTCATTGGTGCCTTAAAATCCCAATTCTTTAAAAATTCCTCCTTCTTTCAATCAGACGTGCCATGTAAAAGGTTTTTACATTTTGAGTAAAAATGAAGTAGTCTCGTTGAATTCCTGCAGTTCTATTTTCTCGGAAATGTACAAATATGTGAAAGTGCCAAGGCTCACTGCCTCGAGTCGGCCCTCGAATAGTCGAAGTTTTTACTTTCATATAATTTAGTAAAACATGTTTTTTTTAACAAAACAAAGAATAAGAAGTAAATATCTCGCACAAGTCTCAGTTCTCTCTCAGTCTCGTCTCAACTCTCAAGTCTCTCAACTTTCAAGTTGCAACTTTTCAGTCTCTTCTCCTTTAGCTGAGGCCCTGAGCCTGGCCTGAAGGCCTGAGCCCTGAGGCGGAGGCCTGAGATACTTAGAGTTCAGACTTGTCATTCCTTGACTCCTGACACTTGACTTGCAGATTGCGTCTCGAGAGGCTGAACTTCTGAAGGCTGAAGCCTGAACATTTTTTTTTAAATATATGAAGACTGAGTCTCAGTAGGTAAATATGTTTTTTTTAAAGTAAATATAAAATAAGTACTAAATAAACATTCTCTCTCTCCCACATAGAGTAGTAGAGATGTGTTCGAGAGTGAGAAAGGGTGCGAGAGAAGGTGTAAATATTGGTTTCTTTTCTGTTAAAAAACAAAACAAAAATGGTTTGAAAGAGAGAGACAGAAGAGTGACGAATTGAAGTCTGAAGACTTAAAACCTGAACAGCCTGCACTCACTGCAGTCTGCACTCTGAAGTCTGAAGTCTGAAGTGAACTCAGTCTCTGCCGAGCTTCAACTTCACTGAGCTGAAGACAGGCGTCAATGTTTTTTCGTCTTCTTCAGTTTTTGGTTAAAAACGATAAAAAAATGAGAGCAATACATTTTTCAATTATTCCAATTGAAGTCCTCGGGTTTTAACCGTGTTTAAAAAATAGCTCTGGTATGCAAACACTTTAAAACAACATATTCACTTTTAAAAACCATTGTGCAATTGTTATTTTTAAATAAAATTACCAAATCAGTAGTAAGACTATTAGTAGCAATGGCAGACTGGCATTCTGGCAGTACAAGAAACATCATGACCATTTTCAAGAGCCGCATACAGAAACGAAAATTCGATGTTCGTTTTTGTATATAATTAAGCAACACTCACCACAATTGGTATACGACCAGTAGAGTAACATCAGCTGAAATACGGTCGACATATTCTAAGATGCAGTACCAAGCAGCAGCTTTAAGTGCCCTTGTGGCCATTGCTGCCGGCGCCACCCTTAACGCTGATAACACCAACTTCGAACAAGTCATCAGTGATGCAGCGAGCGGTGACTCAGTTATGCTTGCAGCCGGAACCTATGCAGTTACAACGCCTATTGTTATCGACAAGACCCTAGAAATTGTAGGGGAAGGTGCAGATTTTGTAGTTGGGTCTGCCGCCGATGCCGTATTCGCCTTCGGTAATATGGAGGGATACGCTTCCACGCTTGACCGGCTTACTGTTACTACAGCTACTGGTTCAGGGTGTGCATTGGGAGAACCATATGCACTGCAAGCAAACTTTAGCATTGAGATTCTGGAGGCATATGTACGTAATAACAACGTCAACCTCAGAACTGATGTTGGTGTCTGGCACAACGAGCGAAAGCTTAACGATTTCTATTTTGAAGACTGTCACTACTCTGTTGACCATCCCGAAAAAATGTCCGGCGGTATCTACAAGCTTATGGGCAACTGTCGCTCAGAGTTGGATTTTAGTGTGGCTTTCAACAAGCTAGGAGGAGCAGCCCCCACAGGATGCGGCACCACCATTAAAGATTACGGACGTTTTACTTCCTATGAAGCTCAAATCGAAGGACAATGGGAAGAGTATGTTGAGAAGATCAGCGATGAGGAAAACCTGCGAATTCCGGTGCTTCGTGAAGGTAATGCCGTCACTAACATACTGGTACAAATTGACACTGTTGCTAACGTCGCCGCTACTATCAATTCAAAGTGGAATAACACTTTAGGTTGCGATCCAACAAGCACTCCCGACTGTCCAGCGAACTGTTACCCTGGATCAAATGCCGCAGCATGTCAGCCCACTGGTTGCGAACCAACTACTACCGAGCACTGCCCAGAGGAATGTCATATGTATTCCACAGACCCAGCATGTTACCCTGACGGCTGTGACCCTGCGACAGATCCTCTCTGTCCAGAGACCTGTCACTTGTACTCAAATGACCCTGCATGCTACCCAGGTGGTTGCGATCCTGCCACTAACGTTGCTTGTCCCAGCAATTGTACTATAGGTTCCACCGAACCAGAGTGCAACACTGGCGGTTGCAATCCCGATGTGGATGAGCACTGTCCCGTTACTTGCAGACCTGGTTCAATTGACCCTACCTGTCAATCCAATGGATGTACCATCGAGACAAATATTTATTGTCCCCCTCAGTGTCACATATACTCCACTGAACCCGAGTGTTACAACCCCGGAGGTTGCGATCCTGATGTTATCGCTGACTGTCCCGATACTTGTTTGGAAGGTTCAACGCTACCCGAGTGTAACCCAGGAGGTTGCGACCCTAACGACCCTGTGCAATACTACGGATGTCCCGCAGAGTGTAATATGTACTCAACGGCACCGGAGTGTAACCCGTACGAAGGACCCATTACTGGTTCCATCACGACCAAGGCAATCCACGCGGCTACTGGAAACCCATTGGCGGGAGTTGAAGCTCAAATTATTGACGAGGAAGGTAATGTTGTTGACACTCAGTTGACTAACGAGCTGGGTGTTGCTACTTTCCAACTGGTTGAAGAGGGCCCGTACACTGTCAAGATTCTTACAGAGGTCACAGATCCTGTTTATGGAACAGTTCAGCTCGTGGGAGACCCCGACCCGGACAATATTATCGACGCAGAAACCACCGTGACAGTAACCAGAGGCCAGACTAGTAATGCTGGTGTTTTCCCTTACGATAACGAGGGTACCATCACTGGTCGACTTACTGCTGGCGATTTCAATACTCCTCTTATCGGTGAGCCAGTCCAGCTGAAGAATGGTGCTGGTGTAGTTGTTGGTTCCACTGTCACTGATGGCGAAGGGCGATATGCTTTTGTCAAGCTAAGTACTAGTCCTCAGGACTACCAAGTCATCGCACCTGATGTCAGTTTGTTCGATGATATTCTTGAGGACGAGCCTTTCGAGGTGAGCGACGGCGCCCTTGATGGTCTCTACTTTGTGCCTATCTCTCCCACTGCCACTTCTGTTGCGAACGTTGATTTCCACTACGTAGCACCACCAGTGCCAGTTGATCCCACTAGCAACATCACTGGTAAACTTTACACCACTACCACTGGTGCGCCGATTGGAGGAGTAACCGTCGAGTTGACTGACCCTATCACGGATGAGGTGATTGCTACCACTACAACCGGACCCGATGGAACTTACATATTCACCGATGTTGTCCCAGGTACTTCGTATATCATTGATACACCATCTGAGAACCCCAACGATCCCACATCGATTCTCACAAAGGATTATCATGACCCTACCAAGAGTGGAACCGAAACCCCTCTCTTCGTTACTCCTGGAACTGAGATTAAGAACGTCAATTTCGGATACACGCCACCAGCAACCATCGCTGGAAATGTCCGAAACACTCGTGATGAGATGATTTCGGGTGTTGACGTTGTCATGGTCAACAGCGCTGGAGAAACAGTTGGGAACACAGTTACCGATATCGACGGTAACTACAAGTTCGAGGACATCTTCAATATTGATATATACACTATCACCATGACCAAGCCTGCAGAGTACTTGCTGCACGCTGATGAGTTCGATGCCGAGAACGGAGAACTCAACGGTCAATCGCCAGTCGATTTCCAGGGTTCATCTATCAGTGATGTTAATTTCGTACTGACACAGCAGAACTCACTGACTGGTACTGTCACCATGGTGGATGGCACTCCTATTGAGGGCGTTCCCGTTACGCTCATTCCTCAAAATGGTGAGATCATTCGAGTCACTGTCACTGGCCCAAATGGAGAGTACACTTTCGACGATGTCCTCCTTGGAGAGCACCACGTTGATGTTCCCACGAACTTAAGTGGAGGTAAAAATCTTGCTGAAGATCCCGATGGCACCGTAGACGGTCACACCGTTGTGGTTGTAGATGTCCCCAACACGGCCACGGTTGTGCCCCCATACAAATACGATACGACCCCAGTTGTTCATCTGGGTAGTGTCACAGGTAGCACGCGTATCGCCAATACTCTCAACCCTATCGCTGACGTCACTGTCGAGCTACAGGACGCTACCGGATTCGTTGTGGCGTCTCAACAAACCGATGAAAATGGAACCTTCTTGTTCACAGATCTTCCCGCTGCGACCTACACCGTTGTTGCACCTGTTAACGTCACCTCTGTGATTGGAGATGTGTACATGACTGAGGAACCTGATCACGTTGATCCCATTGATGGTATTGTCGGCTCAGTGACTGTAAACAGTAACCCTGTTTCGCTACCGCCATACCTGTACACACTGGCTGTGATCCCCACCGGTTGCAATCCCGAAGTGGATCCCGATTGCCCCGCTACTTGCAATCCCTACTCCACAGCCCCCGCATGCAATCCCCCGGGATGCACTCCTGGTGTGGATGCCAACTGTCCCGCTACCTGCACTGAAGGTTCTGCTGACCCTGATTGCAACCCCGGTTGCGATACCGCTAACGATCCTAACTGCCCGGCGCAATGCAGCCCTTACTCGACATCAGCTCTCTGCAACCCCCCTGGTTGTGACCCAGCATTGAACGCTAACTGTCCAGTGACGTGTATTGTTGGATCAACAGACCCTGCCTGTAACCCAGGAGGTTGTGATCCTGCCACCAACCCTGATTGTCCCGAAGGTTGCCACCCATATTCCATTGCTCCCGATTGCAACATTGGTGGTTGTGATCCCGCTCTTGATGCGGACTGCCCCACTGAGTGCACACTATACTCCACCGATCCGGCATGTAGCCAGAGTGGTTGTGATCCAGAGGTTGATGCAGGTTGCCCACCCCAATGCAATGTCTATTCCATCCTTCCTGAATGTTCAGTGCAGCCCCCTGTGTTCGATATTGAGGCCGCTATCAACCTTGTCGATGTTGGTTTTTTCGATGGCTGGAATCACTCTAAGATCCGTTTGGAAACGCATTTGCCCTCTCCCTTCACCATTCGGGACAGTCTTGTCGGTGTTGTTGGCATGAGAGACGGGTCTTTCGAGGCTGAGGTCGGTTCGATCTCGCAGTACGTCTTTGAGCCTGCTTGCAACCAGATTGCTGATGGAGATGAGTGTATCCAGAATGTCGAGTTCGATATCGTTGCCTGCGACCTGACGGGTGAGTACTCTCTTGAGGGACTCATTGTTACTTGCCAGGCCGAGGATGCCTCTGGTGCCGCTCAGTCATGCCCCGCCATGACTGACTCCCAGATTTACCAGCCCAATGTGATCTTCTTCATTGATACCAACAATTTCTGTGAGGTGGAGGAGTTCGAGCTTGATGCTTTGTTCGACCTTCAGATCGAGGTATACGCTACTGAAACATACCAGACCCCCGAGACCATCTTTGATCTTGGAACTATGTCTTACTGGCAGATTACCGTCGATACTTCCGCCAGTGGAGTGTCTCTGTACAACGCTGAGGTGACCTATGTTGAGCGCACCACAGATGGTGACTGCTCCGCATTCGACGACTACATGGGCGACATCGCCGGTAATGCTGAGTTCTCTCAGACTTACGAGACCAACGCCCAGACTATCTCCATGCCCTTCCAGGTTACATCCCAGATGGCTTGTGCCACTTCTGACCGGACCGGTAACGCCATCACCATGAACTTCACTGTCTTGGTTGACTACGATGATGGATCAGGTGCCCGACGGCGTCGTTCAGCTGACGGTCTGATGACCCGTGACGCTGGTGAGGTTGCCGTCGATAAGGAAGCTGGTGTGCGTTACACCGCTGAGGACCTTGCCCAGGCTGCCGCTGTCGGAGCTGGAGCTGCTGCTGGAGCCACCGCAGCTAACCAGGAGGAGGAAAGTAACATGATGATGATCGGTGGAGCTATTGCTGCGATTCTACTACTATGCTGCTGCTGTTGCTGCTGTGTAGCTGCCGGTGTTGTTATGATGCGTCGTCGCAAGAAGGCCAGCCAGTTGAACGACTCGTTGGTCTCACAGCAATCTGCTATGGGCTTCACTGATGGTACTTCTACCATGAGCTTTAACGGACAACCGAACTACCCACGCGGCCAGTCCAAAATCTAGATAATGTAATGTTACTTTTTAGCTTTAAACTTGAGACGGATAAAGTCTTAACAATAAAATATTTCCAAAGTATGTTTTGACCCAAGTGAATGCATAGACGTTGTCAAAAGAACCCCGAAACCAAACAAAAAGACCTATCGAAATATCGATTGCTTTTTACGTTAAAGTTTTAAACGATTATACCATCTAAATAACAAAAAAACAACTTTATGAAAGGTAGACCTAAAATATAAAAAGACATTTTTGTTGTTGTTGGTGTTATTCTGTAAAAAAAAACTAGATGAAAAATGGACAGAACTATTTGCGAGAAAGAATATTTTATAATGTAGAATGGACTCTCTCCAAAAATTCCAACTTTTTACATGGCCCTCTCAAGGCCCTCTCAAGATGAAAACTGGACCCTCCCCAAAAATCATTTCTGAATTTCGGATTTCCAAAGTTCTTTTACAAAGGGTCCGAGACTCCGAGTCCGAGACTCCGACTGGGTCGTGCTTGTGCTTCTATTCAGTTATTTACGCGCCTAAATTGGTGTACCAATTGAAAACCACAAGAAAACAACATACTGTATTTACGACATGAACAAACCGTCGGAATTATATTTCTAGTAGAATACATGTTGTGGGGACATCAACAAGCTATTCAGTTACTTTTAGTACAAATATTTACGACATACTGATAGTTTTTTATGTAAATTATAATTTACCCGACTATGAATTTGTAATTGGAGCTGAGGTCTTGAGGAGACTTTTAGGGCCTTGCTCGCTTTTACTCCGTTGCTCCAAATAGATTTTCATCAGTGTACCACATATGGTCACTAATTACAATCAACGTATAAAAATATTTTAACTATTGACGAAATTGATAGAGCTTGTCTGCTGGAAAATAGTAGTAGTCGTCACTCATGATCTCATCTGACGCGCGCGTTCACTGTTCATGCACTTCATTGTTCAAAGAACCAAAGTTCAACAGACTGTTCACCTGTGCATTCTGAAATCTCAAATCTGAACGCGATAAACAAATACTAGCGTAGATATAAGATGACATAGGTGAGCGATTCTCGACATAAACGACGACAAAATCAGCTGCACGAGTCTATCGCATATATAGCATCACTCCTGCTGTATAGCACCAGTGTTGACACTATGATGGTATGTACTATGTAGTCGTATACTGGCTCGTTATTAGAGTGAGATATAAGAATTACAGACGCAATCAACAGTATACGTATATTCGCAATCAATAGTATACGTATATTCGCAATCAATAGTATACGTATATTCACTTATGTAAAAGACATACATGCATACATACATACATACATACATACATGCATGCATACATACATACATACATACATACATACATACATA
>NW_014040456.1:61775-64429 GCF_001186125.1 Sphaeroforma arctica JP610 | reverse complement strand
TATATATATTACCTTGCAACTGCACATACACAGCTCAATCGTGCGTAAGCGCCATATACACTCATCCATCAGTAAACTACATTACTAACTACAATACCTAAAAAACTATATACCTACAACCACAAAACGTTCTCGTACTATGACGTGAACGCCAAACTCACAAGCACACGCACGAAAGTACACTCCCACAACTCACACGTTTAATATATACACGCTTTTTGGGTGGCATGTATGATATATAGTACTCTATGCGTACTCTCACATACTTATACGTACACGCACACGTAGCTGCACAGGCATCTACAGACACACTATTGTAAGGACAAAGCAGAAGCACTATGGCTTCTATGCCTTGCCAATGGATGACAGGTGTCATGTACACTTGCACATACCCATATGCACACTCATACACACTCACATACACTTGCACATACCCATATGCACACTCATACACACTCACATACACTTGTACAAGCCCAAACAACCACGCGTACATGCGGATCCACGCACTCACACCCTCACAACAACCGCCACCCCCCCACCCCCCCCACACGCAGGCAGCTGCTAGCAAACTACCGCAACGGCAACGCCGAGTCTCTGTCTGTGCTGTTCCTGTTCCAGTGGTTGGCGGGGGATGCGCTCAATCTGATTGGCGCTAAGATGACGCATCAGCTGGCCACCCAGATCATCACGGCGTACTACTTTGTGTGTGTGGACATTGTGCTGATCATGCAGTTCACGTACTACACGGTCAAGTCGACCCTGCAGGATAATGCCGAGTCCAAGGGTGAGTATAGTATGGCGGTGTGGGTGTGTGAGGGTGGGCGCAAGTGTGGGTGTGGATGTGAGTGTGCGCGTGGGTGTGCGCGTAAGTGTGCGCGTGAGTGTGCGCGTGAGTGTGGGTGTTGGTGTGGTCGTGGGTGTCGGTGTGGGTGTGGGTGTGAGTGTGGGTGTGGGTGTGGGTGTGGGTATGGGTGTTGGTGTGAGTGTGGGTGTGGGTGTGCGCGTGAGTGGTTGTGATCGTCAGTGTGGGTGTGGAGTCTGTGTGCGGTAGAATACTATATTAACTCATGGGTGTTTCGATTCCTCATTAATTGTCCATTCAGGTACTACACGCATGTACCAAGCATCCGGGTCTGTGTTGCTGCTGGTGTCGAGTGTTGCTGTCACAGCCAAGTCATGGATGAATGAGCCGGACTTCGCGGATACCACCAGTAGGGGCACGGGTAGAACACTACAGGCCGTGCATGCGGATAATGGCTCTGTAAGTGTGTGTATGTGTATTTATTATACATAGGTGCAAGTGCATGCTGATAATGGCGCTGTAAGAGAGAGAGAGCGCAAGAGAGAGTGTGACGTGCATGCCTCAATGCGTATTTGGTTGTGATTTGGTGTACAATAGATACGGAAACGTTTAAGATACGTATACGGAACAGACATCTGTACTATACGTACTAGATACGTATACGTATTGTGTACTATACAGAATATAGACGTATGCGTGCCCAAGGATATTGGGTGCAGCTGTGGTGGATATTTCCATACGAGTGCATGTATGTGCTCCGGTGTGTGTATGTATGTGCTCCGGTGTGTGTATGTATGTGAGTGTATATGACTTAACGTGTTATCTAGTCATACTGTGGTGGACCTACACGTACGTATACGTGCCTGCATATGTATATGACTGTAAGATGCATGGATGTACGTGTACACGTTGTAATGAGTGTCTGTAGTTTACTGCTGGTATGGCTATAGGGTGTGTCACGATGGCAATGGCTTCAAGCAGACCACATCACTCGTCGCCATGGCAACTCGTAGTGTCGTAAACTACATTTATATGCTTGCAAGTAGGCATTACTACCTACAGCTCCTAATAGTAGCAATCCGTAGAGAAGCATATAATGATGCCTATACTTGGTTAAGCTGGCATGCCCATGTACATGTGGCGTACAATCACGTATGTGCCAATTCCTATACCCACGTATGTCGTGATACTGGTTAAGTTAAGTATGTACTGTCACTCATTGTTGTATTTTCACCTTATTAACTTGTGTAACCGTGCACATGAGGTGTACAACCACGTAGTAACCAATTATTCGTGATACTGATTAGGTTAAGTATGTATTGTCACTCATCGTTGCATGTTCGCCTTATTGACATGTGTATTGTTGTATGCTCTATCATTGCAGGGTATGACCACCAATGAGATTGGCTACATGTTGGGTATCGCCTCCGCTGCCTTTTACCTGTCGTCGAGGATACCTCAGATCATTAAAAACGTAGGTGTTAAAAACATAATGTTAAAAACGTAATGTTAAAAATGTAAATGTTAAAAACTTAAATGTTAAAATCGTAAGTGTTAAAAACGTAAATGTTGAATAGGTAAGTGTTGTATCAAACACTCAGCAAGTTATAGCGACATCCCTGCCCCTCCGGGGTGGCGGAGATAGATAGTGATTGATGCTGCGTGCGTTGATGTATGCCACTTCTGTATCAGATCATCTAAAACGGGACGGAAGTAATATGCATGTCGTTATCAAATATATCATTTGTTTACTGATGCACAGGCGCGTATGACGATTAAACAAGCGCACACACACACACACACACACACAAATATATATATATATATACATACATATACATATATATAC
>NW_014040456.1:60475-61755 GCF_001186125.1 Sphaeroforma arctica JP610 | reverse complement strand
TTGTCTGTCTTGTCTTGTCTTATAAATGTCTGTTCATATCTTCCGACTGGGTGTCCACAGATTAAGCGACGGTCTACCGGAGGACTGGCGTTCACGATGTTTCTCCTGGCTGTGGTTGGTAATGTGACGTACTCATTGGGTATCCTGATCACAAGCACAGAGAAAAACTTTATACTGCAGAAGCTACCCTGGATCGTTGGAAGGTATAATGGTGTATCTATCTATCTGTCTGTATGTGGTTTTATGTCTGTTTCGCGTTGTCGTATGGTAGGTGTGTGTGTATGCGTGAAGGTCAATGCACAGGTTGTCGACTCAACTCATTGGATACTCTGATCAAAACCATGGAGAACTCTATACTGCCGACGCTGTCAGAAAATCAGGCTTCTCACTTTACGTATATATATATATATATATATATATATATATTTCTGATGATACATGTCTGTGCTTAAATGTGGGATAGCCATTTTGGGTGTGATTTTCTTGTTTAGATGTCTTGACCACAAGCTCCGAGTGGAGCCCAGTATTGCAGAAGCATGAATAAATCACGCGAAGGGTTCATTGTATTATATATGTATGTGTATACATGTTTGTACTCACTCAAACATATTACATGTGTACTCTGTTTTATATGCATGTAGGTATATGTCGCAAGTATGTCATATGTATATGCTTTGTGATCACCAAAGATATTACAGATGTATATATATGCAAGTATGTCATGTGTGTGTATATAGTTGGGCTGTACTCACCTAAGTTATTGCAGGTGTGTGTATTTGCAAGTATAGTGTATGTACGTACACATGCAAGTATACTTCATTTGTACATATATGCGTGGTCATCATACACGTGATTTACTCACAAAGTATCTTCACCACGATCTTACAGGAGCTCTGTACTGGCAGAAGCTACCATAGAATAATATGGAACGTATATATATATATATATATACATCTGTATGTACATCTGTCTATATATATATATATATATATATATATATATATATATATATCTATCTATCTATCTATCTATCTATCTATCTATCTATCTATCTATCTATCTATCTATCTATCTATCTATCTATCTATCTATCTATCTATCTATCTATCTATCTATCTATCTATCTATCTATCTATCTATCTATCGATCTATCTATCTATCTATCTAGCTAATGCCATCTAGCTATCGAATCTATCAATCTATCGATCTATCTATCTATCGATCTAGCGATCGATCTAGAGACTATCATCTATCTATCGATCTATCGATCTGTCTATGTA
>NW_014040456.1:51565-60455 GCF_001186125.1 Sphaeroforma arctica JP610 | reverse complement strand
AGACATGCATACACACACACACACACACACACACACACACACATATATATATATATATTAGATATATATATGGATCGAAATGTATATAAACATATTACATACATACATACATACACACACACGCATATATATATATACAATATATATATATATATATATGTATGGATCGAAATGTATGTCACATCTGTGCATAGTCTAATGTACACTACATATGTTGGATTTGGAGATCACACTGTACGGAGTAGGAATAGAAACAGGTGTACATGCGCAATGTTTCTATACAAGCGCACTTCTTTCAGAGGCAATACACACAACGAGGCATCTCTGAATAGATCGCGGTACAAATCAGTGACATTTCAATACACGATGAGACAACTAACTCTGAACTAATGCTGATCTAATCCCGATTCAATTCTGTGGCATTTCTCTTCACTCAGGGAGAACAAAGGCCCTTATTATTGCCCAATGGAGAGGTCATCTATGTTAACGCACCCCCTCCAGCAGACGAACAGCACCATCCCATCTCACCGCTTATCTTTCCGGCCTCACAAAAACCAAACTACTTCCGATAGAAACTACTTCCGATAGTTCGCTCGTAGTACGAGCGTACAGACTAGATTACGTGAGTGCGGAGTTTTGTAGCCAGCATAAACTAAGTTTAAAGAAGTTGTGGGGTGCCCGGGGTTATCGTAGTTTAGGTTTATGCAACCCCATTTTCATAAAGCGTATGCACATAGACTTGATATTCGAGTCTCTACGTGTATGCAGACGTGGACTTTCCTGCAGCACATCCGTAGAGGTGCAGTGGAGTTTTAAATCTAAGTGTCCGTGCGAGTATGGACGCTGATCATTTGCCACACGGGTTTCTAGTATGTAGTAAGTTCGAATGGATGGGAGAGTGACAGTGGATGCCTGAGGGGGGTTAGACGTTAACCATAGCCACTCAGACTGAGATGCGACTATAAAACGCTGCATCAGAATAGATAGAGACCTGATTAGGGTTGCTTTGGCACGTGTATACTTGCGGACATACGCTTGGTGTGTATGTGTGGGTGTGCCATCTAGCACACTCACATGTATATATGCTCATTTATGGTATGGAACCGTATAGTTAATGCACCTGTACTGGAGTTATCGTTCCTCGTCGCACAAACTGCGAACTCTCATCCGCAGTTCAGCTAGCATCGCTCAGGGTGAGAACTGATGACCACAATATGTAATTATTAGAAACGGGAAGTGATCGAATGAATAAAGCAGAGTCTGACCACGAACACAGTGTACTATATGACATGATGCAAAACACAATCACTTGCCGGTGTACATATGTACGGCATCGCCTAGCTTACCATAGGATCATTAGGTGACAGGGGTCTACGACATTAATAGCATGAAGGTTGCTTACATGTGATACTTTGGAGCCGGAGTGTCACCAACGATACCAGCTACATTGCTTATCACGATATCAGATTATCACAAGAGAAAAGGAAGCGGACGAACATCATATGAGCACTAGATTAGACAAATTTATGGGAGAGTATGTCGAACAATTAGATCATTTCTGTTTCTATAGCTTTCCACATTTTATTATTCTGGTGAGTAATATAACTTGACTACACAGCAGAATTTAAGCTGTGCGTCGTTAGAACTGGAAGTCTGATCGCTTGTAAATGTCAGACGATCGGGCATCCTTCTCACAGTATGACTGCGTGCACTTCTTCAAGTCACCACACTTGCCAGACCATTGGCAACACTTCTTGTTCTTGTGGATGAGTCCCTTCAGCGAATCACGATTGCGTTTTCGCTTCTCGGCGCACGTGATCTTGTACTCATTGCTGCTGCTACAGAAGTTCGCTGTGCATTTAGGCAGAGCTCCACAGTTACCAGAATATTCGCAGCACACCTTAGACTCGTCGTATGAATGTCCAGCGAATCCCTTGGTGGCACAAATGATTTCCTGTGGGTAAGAATGAGCGCTAACTGCAACAGCGACAGCGGCGATGGTGGCGATAGCAGTGATTTTCATTTTGTAGTTTATCGTTGGAAGTATTGTGGATGGTAACTTTTATTTTCGACGCCTTATATACTGCTGTAGTGTGACGCTCAATCTAATTGTTTTAACTGCTTCCTGTACAGCTTAAAATGGCACTAAATATAAGTTATCCGTCCAAATTGCATGCTGGAGAATTCCTCGTCGTCACATTTACATCGTATTCTAAAACGGGAGTACATATGCTGTCGCATATGCGAAGGTATCAAGATATTTCATCTTTCAGCTCATGAAACTAGAGTGAACTGAAAAATAAATAGAACTTACGTTTACACCCAATATGATATCACAAATGTATCAGAATGATAGACATTGGGTCGTAATAGGTGCATGTTGTGGATGCGTTTACAACAAGAACCTGAATACAGTTGGAAGAAATTTTAATTTATGTAGATTTAACAGATGAAAAAAAAAATCCCGAAATGCAGATATTGCCAGTCGGGGCTTTTTATATATACAAAAATTATACACTTATGTACTCTTTTGACATTTGATACAATGTGAATGTAGGGTGCTTGACCAAAAGTTACCAACCAATAAAAACCCAATAAAAAGTATTCGAGAGTCAAGTTTTCTCAGTTTCAATCACTCCACGATGTTTTTAGATTTGACAATTGAGATTCTCAATATCTCATATATGATATATGGCAAATTTGAAATTTGAAATACATACATATGGAATATTCTATTTGCGGGGCGATGCAAATAAATGTCAAAATTCTTTAAACCTCCAAACTGGAACCATAATTTGTGAGTAGTGTCTCAAAGCGCACACCAGTGTCGTAATGCTCACTGGCATAAATCTTCGGCCTATCAACGTGTTTAGGTAGGGGATGGATCGTAGATATCAGATTTGTATATACTGAAATTTTGAGATTTTTCCAACGCAAACGCTATATACAAACGTACAATATAAAAGTCGATTAGTACAAGTTTTTGTTAGCCAGACAAGTCAAATAAAAGAAACCCATTACAGAATGAAGTTCACTACAATCGCCACCACTGCAGCTGTCGCTGTTGCAGTAAGCGCCCACTCAGATACACACGAGATCACTTGTGCCATCAAGGGATTCACTGGGCATTCATACGACGAGTCTTAGGTGTGCTGCGAGTATTCTGGTAACTGTGGAGATCTGTCTAAGTGTACAGAGAGCTTCTGCAGCAGCAGCAATGAGTACAAGATCACGTGCGCCGAGAAGCGAAAACGCAATCCTGATTCACTGAAGGGTCCCATCCACAAGAACAAGAAGTGTTACCAATGGTCTGGCGAATGCGGTGACTTGAAGAAGTGCACGCAGTCATACTGCGAGAACGATGCCCGATCATCTGACATTTACAAGCGATCGGACTTCGCGTATCGTCTTTTGTGCTTGAAACTCAAGTCTCAAAATAAAATATTTTGTATTGGTTCGGAAATTTATAGTCAAGCACTGCAAATGAGTATGTATTTATAAAACTTTTGTTTTGATTTGTTACAATGTTTGTTTTGTTTTTGTAAAAAATATCCCCCGATTTCCGCATTTCGGGATACTTCTTTCATATATATATCCTCCAACTGTATTCAGATTCTTGCTGTAAACATAGCATCCACAACATGCACCTATCACGGCCAGATGTCTATCTTTCTTATATATGCGTGATATCAGACTGGCTGTAAATGTAAATTTTACCTAATCTCAGTTCATTCTAGTTTCATGAGCTGAAAGATGAAATATCTTGTATTTACCTTTGGGATATGTAACAACATATGTACTCCCGTTTTAGAATACGAAGTATATGTGGCAACGAAGAATTCTCCAGCATGAAATTTGGACGCACACCTTATGTTTAGGGCCCTTTCAAGCTGTGCCGTAAGCTTAGATTGAGCGTCACACTACAACAATATATAAGTCGTCGACGATAAAAGTTATCATCCACAATACTTCCAACGATAAACTACAAAATGAAAATCACTGCTATCGCCACCATCGCCGCTATCGCTGTTGGAGTCAGCGCTCATACTTACCCACAGGAGATCACTTGTGCCACCAAGAAATTCACTGGACATTCATACGACGAGTCTAAGGTGTGCTGCGAATATTCTGGCAACTGTGAAGATCTGTCTAAATGTACAGAGAGCTTCTGCAGAAGCAGCAACGAGTACAGGATTACATGCACCTAAAAGCGAAAGCGCAATCCTGATTCGTTGAAGGGTCCAATCCACAAGAACAAGAAGTGTTGCCAATGGTCTGACAAGTGCGGTGACTTGAAGAAGTGCACACAGTCATACTGCGAGAAGGATGCCCGATCGTCTGACATGTACATGCGATCAGACTTCCAGTTGTAAATAATCCCAGTACCAAATTCTACTGTTTAATTCTGCTGAAATATTCTGAAACTGCTTGGAGGGCACTGAATTCGATTAAAATGCCAATTTACAATAAAACTTGCATTTTCTGTATGATGCCACATCCACAATCTCTTCACTGTCATCAAACATACCTGCAACACTTGCTGTATGTATCTTCACATTCGTCATTACTTATACACTTAAAAAAAGATGGTTCACTAACCCGTAATCTCAAAGATAAAGCTCTCACATCACAACGGTATAGGTATCCTTCGTTGTATCTCAACAGACAATAGTGTGAATCGAGTTTTTGAAACCACCAACTCATAAAAATAGTCAAAAGATAAGCCAACACATCCATTCACTCGCTCCGGTCAGTTGGCGAGTGCAATCCACAAACGCTAGAAAAAACAAGTTCCGAATTTCCAGCTCGTTTATACATATTTGGTTGTGAGGTCGTCTTTGAACCGCACCCCAAGTCGGATTGCGTGCTTTATTACTCACGTGCACCTAACTTGTATTCTGGACTATATTGGTATCAAACGCCGCCGTCCCGAGCCAAGTCCTGTGTCATAGCCGCAAGCGGACCCGTTCGCTACACAGTGTTCATACGGCACCCGTCTATAGTAGCCATTCTGTGTATCTAGACTCCTTCTTCCCAATGGCCCGCCCGTCCAGTCCGATCCATCACATTTTATGAGGCATTTAACTGCCATCTCTCAATTCTTATACTAAAGTATCCGTTGGTAGGGACTAATGCAATCGCTCTAATCTTATACCGAACTGTCCGTTGGAGGGAGCTATACACAGTTATAATCCTTGTAGCAGGCTAGGGTTTACAATACCAATGATTGCCTGGCAATGCTGTAACTCACTTCTCTGTGCTCTTCTTGGCATATGCCGGAATGCCGTAGACGACTGCTGCACCCCCTGTCAATAACTCAAACTTACACACCCGGCGAGACATGGTTGTAGCAGTTGCTGTTAAACAACATAAGTAGGAGTTAAAGTTAATATATTGTGGGTAGCGCGGGTGGTCTACATCAGTAAATCAGGTTAG
Source organism: Sphaeroforma arctica JP610 (assembly GCF_001186125.1). Lineage (NCBI taxonomy): Eukaryota > Ichthyosporea > Ichthyophonida > Sphaeroforma > Sphaeroforma arctica. Next base: position 55,019 of record NW_014040456.1, on the reverse strand, counting down.
CTATAACATAGCACTATCGCGCATGTATTTGCATGTGATAAGGTAGGTGGATGATGATGTCACGTTAACAGCTAGACACATGATATGAGTGTCAAGTGACTCATCATATTGCGCAGTGTTGGACTAGTAAAAGGTGCATCTTCAGGGGTGTGTTGCTATAGCAACGAGGGTATCTATCTGGGATGGTTGGTTCTCTGAGCCGTGCTGCGGACACTGTTGGTAGATAATTACCCACCCAAATTTGAACATAAAACATGGAAACTATATACATCATATCGTTATGTCAATATCAATCAATCAATCCATCAATAAACCAAAAATAAAAAATAATAATTTATATACTCACAGACACTGACAAACACATAGAAACAGACACAGACACAGACACAGATATATATATACATACATATACATATATATATATATATATATATATATATATATATATGCGAGTGGCTTGTGGCAGTCGCATGCATGCATATATATATATATATATGTGCTTCCACTGTATAGTGGTGGAACCCGAGAAGCCTTCAGAAGTACAAGCGATAGGCGCCAAGATTATCCAAGAACTTTGCGCCGTGTGTGTACTCTTACACAGCACTTGAAATCAATTGAATATTCAGACAACGTTAGATACAGCTACATGCATGTATACAAAACAGACATTAGATTGTACTAAGTTGACGGAAATAGAAAAATGGGCAATACACTCCGAGAAAGAAGCAAGACTTTGAACTCAGACAGCACCAGCGTGCGTAGACTTAACGAGTTCTACCGATCACATGATTACACAACGGCTGCGAATGCTTCCGCATCAAAGCTTGTATCGAAATTAGATGGTCCCGTTAATAAGGCGTTACATATCCGATGAGGAAAACGATATGCATACATGTGTATACATGGCCATAGGTATATTGTATATGCACACATGTGTATACATGGCCATAGGTGTATTGTATATGTATACATGTGTATACATGGCCATATGTGTATTGTATAAGTATACATGTGTATACATGGCCATAAGTGTATTGTATCATATCATGGTATATGCAAGTAGGCATGTGAACGACACATGATATATGCAAGTAGGCATGTGAAAGACACATGGTATATGCAAGTAGGCATGTGAAAGACACATGATATATGCAAGTAGGCATGTGAAAGACATGATATATGTCTCAGCAAGGCCCACACCAACAACGTGAACAAAACGCACACAGAGATAGAGATATGTGCACATACAGAGAGACATGGCATCCTCCTCGTCAATCCACAGCGACAGCAACTGCTGAGCAAACCGGTCGATGTCTTTGTCAGTCACATCCCACAGCAGCCCCAGCGCCGCAGGACTGGTGCAAAGGGAAACGAGGTATATATTAGGCGAAATGAAGGAAGGAATGATACAAAAGTGGCCTAGCACGGAATGCACATGCAAAAATGTACATATATACAACATGCACATGCACATACACATAATATATATATATATATATATATATATATATATATACACATATACATATATATATATATATATATATGTATATATATAGATATAGATATAGATATAGATATATATATATATACACATACATACATATATATAAATATCATTTCATTTTAGCTACATATATCGTTTCGCACAGTACATACATCAACCGACAAGCTATAGTACACTCTATATACACGCAAGCAATACATAAGTGCACTACGAACACATACCAACCCGCTAGCATATAAGACAGGGGTGTGCCCGTTGAGTCGAAGTCGCCATTGTCCTTGAGACGTCCACTGCTGCATCCCAATAGCAGCGCAACAGCACGACACTTCAGATCCTGAATCTGGATATATTGGAGTGTAGAAATGGGTCTGATTGGATGAGGTTACGCTTGGGAATGTGTCATAAGATGATAGTTAGGAACGGGTAGAGGTATAGAAGACTATTGGGTATGGGTGTGTTTAGGTAACAGTTCAGGATTGGATCTGAATAGATCACATTTAGGAAAATCAGGTGGTTGAATGCCCTACGATACTGTGATAAAAAGATACATTCAAGAAAGGAATCATATCACATAGGGAGTGTACTATCTTGTTTTGGCTAATCGACTTCAATTTAAAGTGAACGGGGGTGAAGAGATGCATTCAGGAATGTACCTATTTTACCTATTTATTTGTATCTTTTGTTTTGGCTGGATTGCACTTGAAGGTGCAATCGACCCGATTTGTATCAATTCTGAAAGTGCAATCGACCCGATTTGTATCAATTCGTTTGTTGATCAGAGCATGGGTTGAAGGCCGGGATGAACCGATGAGTGTGTCCGAATTTCGGGTATAGGGCAATGTGTTTGAGACAAATCCGACTATATATATATATACATATATACATACATATATATATATCTTATTTTTGGGAAGTAGGATATGAACGTACGTCGTTGACATAATTTCGCGTATGAATCAGTGTCAATTTAATCTAGGAAAGGACCAGTAGAAGTGGCCAGCAAGTAGTCATAGTCAGATGAGGATGGGGTTTAAAATATGTCACAGATGTGAAACCAACCATATACAGACAGACAGGCAACACAGGATGCACTGAATATACCTATGAAGACATTAACACACACACACGCACACTCACAGTAAACGCACACATACATATTGGCATATGCACACGTGCACAAATACACAGAAACACACACGGACACACAAACAGACACACACACACACACACACACACACATATTGAGATGTACATATACACGCGCAAACACATTGCCTTTGAGACGTGCTCAGGTACACCAACACACACAACTGACACGTACACGTGTATGCAAACACGTATGAGTGCCAATGGGCCACAAACGCCGGACGTACCTTGTTCCGTGAGAGATACTTCTCACCCCCTCCATGCCCCAAGTACCTACAGTGGTAGCCATGGCAACGAAAAGGATGAGTACGGCCGTTGATAATGATACACACTGCTAAATCGGGATTCATTCCAGAAATACGCTCAACTCAAAAACGGGAATTGGCTTTTTTGTTTCCGCATATATTTGGGTGATATGTGCACCGGCGACGCGCGAGATGCAATACAGTCATCAGCGCATTGGAAAGGCGTAGGCGTACACACATGCCAAGTCAAAGAGCAAGCCAATGCATATGTATACGATAAGGTGAGTTCAAGTATATCAAAGGGCTGTGTAAATAGCGGGTAGATCGAGATGGTTTTGCTCAACGTACTGAATGCGTGACATTATACGGTAGAAGTTTACAAAGACAGAGTAATACAATACACACACACACACACACACACACACATATATATATATACATACATACACATACACACATATACATATATATATACAAATACACACATACATATACATATATATATATATATATATATATATATATATATACTACACTACTACTACACACACACACA
>NW_014040456.1:49090-50455 GCF_001186125.1 Sphaeroforma arctica JP610 | reverse complement strand
CATACACTTACACACACACACACAGACACAGACACACAGACACACAGATATTTATTTATGTATACATACGTATACATAATTACACACATACATACACGTAAAGATTCCTGGTTTCTAGAGCGTCCTGTATTGCCTGGGCCGTAGGCAGTATACCAGTAATGCCTGTCCATTTGCGACAGCTGCAATAAAAGACAAGACAAATAATTTACGACCGATCAATTAAGTCTGCAATATGGACCATATACGACAGCCGCAATTGTGAACCCATTGATTTAGTGGAAGTATTCGTCCTCGACCTCACACACACACCCGTTCAGATTGATTTGGTGTATATATGCATATGTATATATTCTACTGCGTTCACAAATATATACGTAAACGTATCGGCCACATAAATAACGCATGGCACTCTACACTGAACTGGAGGTATGCATACATGGCTCAGGTATTACTACTGGTGTGTGGAGATATATTATGTTCAACCGTGCTTGGGTCGGCCCATGTCTTAGACGCACTGCGAGCGTTTGTCCCCTACGTGGGTGTGTATTACGAGAACCAGCCTCATGCAGCTACTACAGGCCACCAATCAATAAATAAACAAACAAAAGAAATTTATTAAATATAAAATTACCTCTGAGTGCTTATATCATTACTACAAACGCACATCTATTACCGAGCACTCACCTCTGGAAGTCGTTGGCAAAGGTCTTCTCGGTGTTCTGGAGGTCCCCTTCGGGGTTGAGTACATAGTAGGTATCGGCCACATCCACAGTCAGTCTAGGGTCGGTGGGTGCCTGCATAAAGATTCGGAACCATGTCACAGCCAGCGGAGAATAGTATGTGTGGTATCAGTTTATGAATGGACGGACAGGTGGTATTTCGGACCCAGATACCATCATGAAGCTTGCGTTAGGGTAATATATTAGATCTGATAGGGTTAGATTGGTAATGTCCAATTGACGAGGAACTCCCAGTGCAAGTACGAGTGTGGGAGACAGGCGATTGGTTATGAACATGTCTGTCTACCTGCTTCAAGCAATTGCCTCCTACTACGCTGCTCCTGTACACACACACCTCTTGACTTCCCATCAACAATAGTCTCCAACTACTACTACTACTATGCTCGTGTGTATACTAAGCTTGTGTCCACACACCTCTTGACTTCCCATCAACAACAGTCCCTTACTACTACTACTACTACTATGGTCGTGTCCACACACCTCTTAACTTCCCATCAACAATAGTCTCTTACTACTACTACTACTACTATGCTCGTGTCCACACACCTCTTGACTTCCCATCAACAATAGTCTCCTACTACTACTATGGTCGTGTGTATACTATGGTCGTGTTCACACACCTCTT
>NW_014040456.1:43705-48678 GCF_001186125.1 Sphaeroforma arctica JP610 | reverse complement strand
TATGCTCGTGTTCACACACCTCTTGACTTCCCATCAACAATAATCTCCTACTACTTCTACTATGCTCGTGTGTATACTATGTTCGTGTTCACACACCTCTTGACTTCCCAGCAACAATAGTCTCCTACTACTACTCTGCTCGTGTTCACACACCTCATCACTTCCCGTCGCTGTCTCATCCGCACTCGCCAGCGCACTCACAATGCTCTCCGCACACGGCATACGGGACACCGCCTGGTTGCTAAGTAACGGCAGACACTCCCACGGAAGGTGCTGCACGCTCTTGTCCAGCATGAGTATCACGTGGTCACGCTCGACGCTCTGTGGCCCACCCATCCCCTCTGCAGAATCACGGAACGCCCTCTCCAGCGTGCTTGTACGCGTACGTGTACGTGTGCTGGTACGTACGGCCATGGGTGGGGGTGTAGGGGTGTGGGTGGGTGGTAGGGTTGTAGGGTTCCGCGTATGCGTATACGGTTTGACCGTTCTCCGCTGCACACTCGCGCGTGAGTCATTTGAGGGGGGCGTGCTCGGATCTCTCCCGGCAACACGGTCCGTTGCCATGACAACCACACCCGCTTTGTCGCACACGTGCTGTAGGAATGCTCGGAGTTCGGTGATGAGCGCATCCCCATTCGAGCGTTCTGAATGGCGGAGGGGAGCGGGTTAGAATCACACATGCGAATAGCGCTACCAGCCTAGCACCATTAATACATGTTACAGAATTAGCTTCATTAATACATTTTTCAGAATTGGATGTGATTGCGATTGTGAGGTGTACTCGAGGAGCCATGACAACCATCTGCAGCAGATAAGCACAGGGCATATACATGAAGAATACATATACGCTACCTACGCCATGCAGCACCACAGCGGTTTAATGATACATAACAAGTCACATGTCCGCCAGGGACTGCACATATTCAGGAACACATGTATGTAACGTGATGTTGAATCTAAATGTTGTGCATATTTATATACGTGTAGATATGCTAATGCACACTATATATTACATGTGTACACAAGTCCATCTGTGGGAGTATCCATTCAGAATCACTAGTTGGTAGGTAGTTGATTGCCCTCACCTCATACGCCATTGGGAACAGTACTAGACCGATACGATAGTACACATCATGGATGTTGGGCAAACGTATATGAGTGACTTTGTATCTCCACAAACCCGACAGGGAGATGTTCATAGTCACAGTTAGTACCATACACTCTACAACTAACTACGTTACGTGTATGTGAGAGAGGATGACCTTGGTCAATGCAGATTATTCGTGCGCAGCTGTGTGTTGTAGCTTGAAAGCTCAACTCGCAACTCTTGAGCTGAGCTCCGTGACACGCTTACCTGCTGACTAAAGCACACATAGCCACAGACACATACACGTACACAGACACGACACAGACACAGACACAGACACAGACACATATAGACACAGACACAGACGCAGACACATACACATATAGACACAGACACAGACACATACACATATAGACACCGACACAGACACAAAAGCATATACACTACAGATACAGATACAGACACAAACATATACACAACAGACACAGACACCGACACAAACATATACACTACAGACACAGATACAGACACAGACAAACAAGACACATACATACACACACATACACAGCCACTCCCAGCACACCACCACGTACAAGCAATACTGGGATTCTATTTATAGAACGCAGAGCAGGTCACCACATAGCCCCGAAGTTCGGCAGGCGACCTAAGCACACGTATTGGGGTGCGGACTGTGGGTGAAGGGTTCAGATCTTACCTAAAAGAGGCTCGCCGGCAGTCCTGGATATTTGTCCACTATCGCTCGACGGTTCAGGGCTGGTTGACGCGTTTTCCACACGCCTTACCTCCCCTGCTAGTGTATTGGCAGCGGGTTCGCCCGTCTGTCTCCTCCCGGATAATTGTCGGCTACCAGATGTCTGGGCTGGCTTCGCGTGCACAGGCCCATCGCCTTCTTCTGGCTCTCTATTGGCCTCAAGTTTGGTGTTTCGGGTGCACCTTGTCCCATTTATTTTGGGCTTAGGGCCCTGCTCGGTGCAACTACAGTCCACTTGTGCACCTGATAACGGCAGTTGCGGGTACAGTGTGGTTTCGATATTTTCGCGTACCATTTCGATATCATCGTCACACACCGACTCTGTGGAGAACACACAGCCGTTGATTTCTTCTCCTGCCAGATCAGCGCTCGACAGATTCAGAGCCTTCTGATTGGGCGTGGACGCAGCCTTCCAATTAAAAGCCTCTGTAGAGCACGATCTTTTCTTAAAGCTTGATTCTGATTGGTCCGCATCGAATGTCGCACCACCCGCACGCCCGTGCACAATGTACTGCAGTGCTTGTGTGATCTCAATCTCGCTCAGGAGCCCATGGGAATCAACCAGAATCTCACAGAGCTGTAATTTGGCTGCTCTATTTTTAGCCGGAGCTGTCCTATTAATAGAGTGGGCCCCTTCCGCGGAATTGGTGCGTTCAGAGTGTCTGTGACCACCCATCTGCCCTATGACTTCATTCACGCGGTCGCAAAGCTCGGTCCCGGCCGTTGCTATGGCAACGCGTTGCTCAGCATCACACCGGGACCCAAGTAGCAGCCCTGAAACAGAGGTATAAGACGCGCAACAGAGATCAGCCATCGCGTATGAATAAGAGGCGGACATAAGCATTGAGGGGTATTCAAGTGTGTGTGAAGTATCAGTCGGCGTATACACTGAGCATAATAACACACACACTCTCCTCTGTTTGGTTGGATATGGAGACACTTGACAGCGTGTGCTTGGGAATAAGATTTTTTTCTTCCTCTGTTTGGTTGGATATAGAGACACTTGACAGCGTGTGCTGGGGAATAAGATTTTTTTTCTTCCTCTGTTTGGTTGGATATAGAGACACTTGACAGCGTGTGCTTGGGAATAAGAACACACACTCCTCCGTTTGTTTGGATATAGAGACACTTGCCAGCGTGTGCTTGGGAATAAGAACACACACTCCTCTGTTTGTTTGGATATAGAGACACTTGCCAGCGTGTGCTTGGGAATAAGAATACACACTCCTCTGTTTGTTTGGATATAGAGACACTTGCCAGCGTGTGTTTGGGAATGTACTGTGTATGTGCGTGTGCGTGAAGTGTATTCTGCCGGTCATGTCCTCAAAGGGGACGTGGGCATGACATCCAGCCACTACATCGACATGTACATAAACATACACCGACACAAAATCACACACACACGTACACGCTTTGCCCGTGCATGAAACATAGATGCACGTATACACGTACACGTACTTATGAACGTACACGCGCACATACATTTAAACACACATATCCAAATACACAAAAACGTACACGCACATATACATTTGCACACACACATACACGCACACGTACATATAAAAATACACGCACACATACTCATTTTTAGGTATACTCATACACGTACATATACACGCACACATACACGTATATATAGATGCAAACCTACACGCACATACACACACACGCGCGCACACGTACATTTACAAGTACATACACACGCAACACACCTTGCCACGGGCCTAGCCACTGTGTCTGCATGTCACTCACAAGCGCCTTGAGCCTGTCATCTAAGGCACCTCACTACACACACACAAACACGTACACGTAGATATAGACATAGACATTGACATAGACATACTCGTACATACACACGCAACACACCTTGCCACGGACCCAGCCACTGTGTCTGCATGTCCCTCACAAGCGCATTGAGCCTGTCGTCTAAGGCCGCCCGTGCACCCCACCACTGCTTCTTCTGCGCCGTGGTTGTGATGTGTTCTGTGCTTTGCATAGTCTTGTGCATGGTGTCCATGACGGCAGCAAACTCGGTTAGGATGTCCTTGTGTGTGTGTGTGTATGTGCTTGGGTGTGTGTTGGAGTGTGTGTGTGTGTTTGTGGCTGGTGCTGCTGCGTTGCTGGGCTGGTTGTTGGGTCTGTGGGTGAAAGCAGAGCGCAGGTGAGAATGCCAGGCGAGCCGTCTGCTGAGTGTGTGACAGGTTGAAAAGTATATACATACACACTTACACACACACGCCCATACACACACACATACACATACACACATACATACACACATACATATACATACGTACATACACACATACATATACACATAAATCCATATACATGTCCACATCAAATACACTTGAAAGCATATATACAAACCCAATACACATACAAACAAATATACATGCACACATACACTTGAAAACATATATACATACCCAATGATAAATGCACATATACAAGCAAATGCGTGATTAAGTGCACACACATACATACACACACTTGCACTCAATAGGGAACATACGGCAAGTAGCTGGGAAAACACTCCAGTTCAACGGAGACAGGTTCGCCTGCCGCACTCGCACGCGTAATGGCTAAGGTGTGGGTGTGTGTGCCGCTGGTCTCTTCGGTGGCTATGAGTGACAGGGTACATGTGGTCCAGTTGGAGGGCAACTGGGCCAGAACCTGCGAGCGAGGATAACAGAAACGGGTACAACCCACACCCAAAATAAGGACAACAGGACAGGTGAGGGAAGGTGTCGCACGTACAAGCAAGGCGTTCCGAGTCAGCTGCATCGGATGATACAGCCTGCGTACTAGGCCAAATACCGGTGCAGCTATGGGTAGCAACCGGAAGTACTACGGACCACCAGGCTACAGGGAAATGGAATGATACCAAATGGTGACGAGCGAGATGGGTTGTATGTGAGTATGCACGGGATTATGTGAATAGCCAGGGGTAGATGATCAGAGAAGTGTGTGTGTATGTGTAATTAGCTATGAACAAGTGTTTCTAGTAATAAATATACGTATATACAAGTATATGTATACATTTGTATATATATATATATATATATATATATATATATATATATATATATAGTTAGTAGTAGTATAGTA
>NW_014040456.1:36189-38747 GCF_001186125.1 Sphaeroforma arctica JP610 | reverse complement strand
TATATATATATATATATATACATACACACACACACACACACACGCACACACTCATATATATATATATATATAGATAGATATATATAACAACCACAAAGTTACGTGGACACTATCAAAATATTGATCATCCTATCAGGGACAGCACTTTCATATACTCAAAGTCTCCCATGTAATAGATATGAAAACATTCCACCAATAAACACACGCACATATATTGACTTACATACCCATATGTACCCCTAAGCAAACACCTACGCGTATACGTACACATACACGTACATGTACAGACCCATATATGCACCGTATCTACACTTGCTGAAGCATTGCACGCGAGAGGTTCGTTTTCTATTCATACCACTCCAGCGCACTCATATTCCCAAAGTCACATGTCATGTCCAGAGCCTCAACCTCCGCTGAATGCGAATGGTTACGATGGCCCATTTGGTGCAGAAACGTCACAGCAAGTGACCGATTGTGATAATAGAACCTTGAATATGCATCGGATTCATTCGTAAGCTGTGTGGGTGGGGAAGAATTGGATGTGTGTTTATATATAGTGTGTGTGTGGGTATGTGAGGGGATGGAATTTATAAGTACACACATACACACACACAAAAAAAAACAGACACAGACACAGACACAGACACAAACACAAATATATATATATATATATATATACATAAAATATATATATACATATACATGTTAATATACATATACATACACTTATACACATACACATACATATACGCATATGTCTGTTCCTGTCCAGAATTACGTGATTGAAACCGTCGTTCTCGGCACATCCACATGGGCGATACAGTGTTTCTATTCTCGTTAATACGTGATTACAAGTTTCTATTCTCGTTAATACGTGATTACAAGTTTCTATTCTCGTTAATACATGATCACAAGTTTCTATTCTCGTTAATACGTGATTACAAGTTTCCATTCTCGTTAATACGTGATCACAAGTTTCTATTCTCGTAAATACGTGATTACAAGTTTCTATTCTTGTTAATACGTGATTACAAGTTTCTATTCTCGTTAATACGTGACTACAAGCACAGTCCAATGCAATGCGCATACCCACACCAATACAACAAACACTCACCTGCAGCAGTTTTAAGCAAATTCTCCGCTGCAAGAATGGCGCCGGTAGCGAGCCACACGCGTTCAGAGCAGTCTTTAAATAACCTTTCGCCTCAGCCAATAAAACATCCGCGCTATTTATAGAAAGACCGCTGTCGACCAATGGTATGCCAGCATTTCCCGCCCAGCACATCACGGCACCTAGCCGATACAGCGACTCTGTGCGCGCAATACCGGGACGAATGTGGTACACATTGTGTCTCAGTATGTTCACAATGTCTGACATACGCCGGTGTAGACACACACCCTCCTCGCCTGAGTCTGCCGGCGCAGGCATATGTGCGCGTACCCGTGTGTGTCCATGCGTATCTGAGGTGGGTTGGTTGTGTACACCCACACCTGTGTTACCTTGTTCGTTTATAGCCACATCCGTGCCTGTTTGTTTGTGCGCTTCTGCGTGTATGTGTGTGTGTGTGTGTGCCTCTCCATCTGCGTCTATGCTCGAATGGAGTGACTGTGTCCGCCGCTGCGCTGGTGCATACCCACACTTAGTTTGCCTAACCCTACCACACCCACTCTCCCACACTCCCGCACACGCACATGTACATGCACATGTACAAACACACACGCTACACCTCTCTCGCTCTCGCCTTCCACCACTCGATACACGCAGAAACCGCACCCAGGCTATGCGGACAAGCACACGAGCCTTATCCTCTCGGCGAAGGACGTTGGCAGGGGTTGGTACGCGCTGACGCTGCGATTGGCTGCATTCTGATTCGCTTTCTCCCCCTTCCCCGTCATCCGATTGGCTGCTACACAATTCACTGCAATCTGATTGGACGTCGGTCATACCCCTGTCATCTGATTGGTCCTTTTTAAGATTTAGGCTTTCGCGTGTTCCACTATCTGACGAGTACATGCCGCACCTATTCACCGTCGCACCTGGGCCGCTGCGCTTGACCCGTTTTCTCGGTCTTGTGCTGTGGACTAATACTTCACCCGGTGTATGTGTATGTGTGCGTTGGGTAATCCCACCTACATCCATTTGCCGTCTATCGCTTGCTTCTGCACTGTCATGTGTGTGCATGGCGTGTGTCCCTAGCTCTAGCGTCACCTGTACGTGTGCTTCGTAGGTAGGTTGGGCATCCTGCTGAGGTGCGTGTACGGGTGGTCTGCGTGCTTGGTTGAGTTTGGTTTGTAGTGTTGCTACGGCGATACCTACACGAGCTTCTCGTACGTCTGAGGGTGAAGAAGGGAAGGGAGATTCAGAATTCGCAATTGTTACAAAGAATATGATATAGAGATCCATTGATATATATATATATATGTTTATATATATATATACACAGACAGAGAGAGAGAGAGAGAGAGAGAGAGAGAGAGAGAGAGAGAGATAGACGAGTAGAGAGAGAGAGAGAGAGAGAGAGAGAGAGAGTAGAGAGAGAGAGAGAGAGAGAGAGAGA
>NW_014040456.1:33604-35505 GCF_001186125.1 Sphaeroforma arctica JP610 | reverse complement strand
AGAGATAGATAGAGAGAGAGAGAGAGAGAGAGAGACAGACAAGGACACAGACACAGACACATGCATGGACATATATATATAGATATAGATATATAGACATATACACACACACACCTGTTAGGCACTTCAAGGCCAGGCGGTACAAGCGAAGGCTCTCCTGGAAATTGTTATCTCTCTTAAGCACCATATCACCACAGCTCATATACACAGCTGCCATGCCGAGTGACGTATCCACTCGCGTGCGCATGACCGGCCAGGGCAGCGCTACAGGCGGGTCCTCCAGTCCATTTCCAATGGGTTCAGGACTGTCCTGTGCGCCTTTTTGGGCCAGAACGGGACTTTGTCCCGTTTCCATCTGAGGGAGGGCAGGGTTGTCTCCTGCGCCATCCTTTGTCAGTGAAGAGGCGGTACATGTTAACGTGCTGGGTGTATCGTAGATAACGTTCTGTGGCAACGTTCCCTTAGGACTCGTGCGTGTGTGTGTGCTTGAGCGCCTGTGCGTAAACGTGTGCGTGTTGGTGATATCCACTAACTCCCCAGCCAAACACCTCTTCGGCTCCAGCCCCCCCTTGATTGGTGTCGTAGTCGAACTCCCTACTTGTGCGAGGTCCTCGTCTGTGTCCATTAAATCCTCACGTGACGGAATAAGACTTATTGTACCGAACTTTGAAGGCGTGTTAGCCTCCACAGCCACCCCCTCGTACTTCCCGCTGTGTATTTGCGACGCGAGTGCTTGTCCGGTTGGAATTTCTATTTTTAGATTCTGGTGTGGCTGGCCCAAAAGCAAGGTGGCCTCTGCTAACATATCAGATGTAGTCTGATACTCATTTCTCCTGAGAAAAAAAAAGTTGCGTAGTTTCAGCCTTCAGAACTTGAACTAATGGTATACTAGCATAAACCAGGAGATTAGATACAAATATGCTAAAATTATGAAATCAAACACACACACACACACACGTATATATATATACATACATACATACATACATCCATATATATATATATATATATATACATATATATGCATATTTGTATACATATATATACATACATATATATATATACATATATACATACATACATACATACATACATACATACACACACATATATATACATACATACACACATACACACATACAAACATACATATATATATACACACACGCACACGCACACACACACATATATATAACATGATAGTTTTGTGTGGATTACAAATCAACTTGTTTATTTACCCACACAAGCGTGAAAGTGACATCGTAAAATACGTCTTCTCAAAGTCTACCTACCTGCTGGCGATGTCGGCTCTCCGCAGCAGCAGCTGTGTAGCCACACCCTTCAATCCATGCGCCCGTGCAATGTTCAGTGCGTCCTTGTAGTAGTACTCAGCCTCTCTAAAGGCCCCCTGCATCTCATACATTTGCCCCGCTTGCTGCATGCACATGAGCAGATCCCGTACGCACACAATGCTACTCATGGTTGCCTTGGCAACGGCGCTTGAGTCGGGTACGGCTCGGATGGGTAACGTGAGATCTGCGGGTGGGGCGAGTTAATGAACTTCAGTGTTCGGCAGTATTTGATATGCTCTAGCCTGACACCAGCCTTGAATTGCAAGCCACAATTCCCAGACGTTCAAAGTTCGGTACAATTTTTTTTGGGTTCACGTATGTGTAACAAATGGGCCCTATAGTTGGACTTACAACAAATGGACATATATCAAGTGACTTGTACGGGACCCCTATATATCTGTAGGTGCAACAATGTTAGTAATACTATGTATGTATCTATATCATAATACTCGCGTATAGGTATACCTATATTTTATAACCACGACCGTTAGGTCGTGATACCCCATGTAGATAAACATGTATACATATATAGATATATATATCTATATA
>NW_014040456.1:30989-31970 GCF_001186125.1 Sphaeroforma arctica JP610 | reverse complement strand
GATATATATATAAATAGATAGATAGATATAGATATATATGGAGATAGCTACACATACGACTTTACATTCGAAGCCGATGCCCACCTTTTTTAGCACCTGACTCGTGTTGGAGGGATAGCACACACTTTCGGTGCATCTTCAACGCTTCCAACAGCATGTCCATGGATTCTGTGATAGTATGACCCTGATGGTGGTGGTAGGTAAGTAGGGTGGTGAAGGGGTTTAGAATATCTATGGACTGTGCTATAGTATGACCTTGATGGTGGTGGTATGTAAGTAGGGTGGTGAAGGGGTTTAGAATATCTATGGACTGTGCTATAGTATGACTCTGATGGTGGTGGTAGGTATGTAGGGTGGTGACGAGGGTTTAGAATATCTATGGACTGTGCTATAGTATGACCCTGATGGTGGTGGTAGGTAAGTAGGGTGGTGAAAGAGTTTAAAATATCTATGGACCGTGCTATAGTATGACCCTGATGGTGGTGGTAGGTAAGAAGGTATGTCAAGATGACCCACATAAAATATATTGGACATACGAACCCACAGGCGTTTACAAATATGGGACACATAAAAGTAAACTATTTATAGAATCAATGAGATGCCAGTCCAATCCGTATGGTACAGCGAGTAAAGGTACTTCCTATTACCATCCACCAACGTTGTGCATCAGAAGACTAGTAAAGTCAAGACGTTAAACGCGATGGCTATAGCTAGTGGTCCTACACCATACTGAGCCTGGTAACAAATACCGAGCGTACCTGGTTCAGGGTCAAAAAAGGGTATTGCTTTAAATTCCGGTCTGTTAACGGAATACACACCGAGGAGACGACTTTAAGAAGTCGAAAAGACAGCGAGTGTGGTGATCATCCGCTTGTTCAGGCTGTGCAAACGAATAAGAAACTCTAACTATGCAACCGTTAAACCGTCAACGACCGTATATATATATATATATATATAAACATATAAATATACATATACATG
>NW_014040456.1:15748-17940 GCF_001186125.1 Sphaeroforma arctica JP610 | reverse complement strand
ATATATACATATATACATACACACACACACACACACACACACACACACACACATATATATATATATATGTGGCTTCCCTGTGTTACCTTTTGTATGCAATACAGCTACATAGCTTCCCTGTACTACACCTAGTATGCATTATAAATAGTTTCCCTGTGTATAGTCTTGTAGAAGAGACATCCCACTCAGTACTCTATTTAGCTACCTACTACGCATGTAGATATGTATGGACGTGTGTGACATCACAAGAATTGTCATTTACGCCTCGAGTCCCCAGGTAGGTAGCGAGTGCACTACCTATCTGCCAAACGCCGCTCCAACGTACAGTACTACGTGCATGTATGCGTCCATAAGTCACGTTCACGGCAACAGTATGAAACATTATTCCTACATATCCGTTTAAAAGTACAAAGGAGATACCTAACCACGGAACCTTATACCTACATATCCATCTAAACTTACAAATAAGATACCTACACAATACGGAACACTATACCTACATAACGTACACGCGCACACAATTACCACTCTCCCTACCTATCAAGCGCGTCCAGTTGAATTCTCAGGCCCGTGGCCAGTGTGAAACACGACGACAACGGCTCACACACGGCAGTGCGGGTGCTGTCAGAGATGGTCTCGGATTTACCCAGAACACAGAAAAGCTTGCCTGTGCAGAGGTTAGTGATGATGTGAAGGATGTTATCGGCGTGCTGGTTTATAAGGATGTGTAGTGTTTATTACAATGTTTTGGCATGGGTGTGTGCGTAGATGGATGTATGGATTGATACTCTTCTTGTAGAGCGTCGATATTGCCGGGAGAATACTGGACAGAGAAAACGCACACACGAACGTATGGTATCATACTAATATAAACATATATATATATATATATATATATATATATGCATTGGTAGTGAAACGATCAAAACAGTAGTACATACCAATCACATAGGCTGCCTCCTCCAACACTTTCAGTACTTTTGCGCTTGCTTCCGTATCCGATGTTAGTAACTTTATATTCAAGGTTTGCTGTAGGTCGAGAGAGAGGTGAATTATATGTCAGTATTGGGGGGGAGCTGGTATTCAGGTTTTTTGGTATTAGGGTTTATGGGTTGCGAAAGTTTTAGCAGAACCTAAAACAGATATACACATGCCCCTACACAGACGTATACAAGTGAACATACTCCCACATGCACATGCTCTATGTATATATAGAGGCAGACATGTGCGAACGCATATACGCACGCAGATACATCACTCACATGTCAGTACACACACAGACCCATTCACATGTGCATGTACGTATACATATCTCAGGTGTAATGTTATGTCAGTCCTGAGAAAAACCTAGTTTATAAACAAGATGGGGCTACCTCCATGCCAGGCTTGTTAGTATACGCGCGCAATTGGTACATACACACATACACATATTCTAACGGACACACTCACACACACAACCCGAGAAAAACCTAGTTTATAAACAAGAGGAGGCACCTTCATGCCGGGCTTGTTAGTATTCGCGTGCAATCGGTACCTGCACCCACACACCCACATTCTCACGGACATACTCACACACACATCCCGAAAAAAAACCCTTGTTTATGAACAAGAAGAGCTACCTTCATGCCGGGCTTGATAATACACGCGCGCAATTTGTCGAGGAAATGCACCAGCTCCTCCAGGCAGAAGGCCATGGCCTGGCCCACACTCCAGCTTATTCCGTCACGTGTCGAATCAGCGCTTGCGCTTATTTTCTCACGTGTTGTTTTACCGCTCTGCACGACGGCGCACACACCTGGCGTTGTGTGCGTGTGCGTGTGTGTACGTGTATCTGTACACTCTCGCGAGTCTGTGCGTGCTTGTGCACACCCCTTACGTATGTTGCCACACACTTTAGTCGCATCCACCGTGCTGTTTGAGCCTAGTGGTATCCCTGTGTCGGCCCAGGCCTGGAGTGTATGCTTGAGTCCATGGGTACCGAACTTCAGGAGCTCTGGCAGTCGAATGGTTGGCAAGCAATACAGGTGAGCAAATAGACGTACACGGGTACATGCGTATAGTAACGAGTGGTGTGCGTGTCTACATGTATAGTAACGTGTGGTGTGTGCACTTTGAAACATATCTGTTCTCAGATGTCTGGATCAAAAACCACAACGGCGATTTTGTATGTTTCTAACACTTCAGAGACAGCA
>NW_014040456.1:3021-12072 GCF_001186125.1 Sphaeroforma arctica JP610 | reverse complement strand
TACATATATTATGCTCGAGCTCAACTACACATATTTGATGCTGCAGCGCAAAGAACTTACCTTTTCACACTCGAAAGTTTCATCGGCGACTGTAATTCTGGTAGAGCAGAGCTGCTCAGACACCACAGAGCAATACTGCAGGAAGGCCATAATATACCAATATCAGTTCAATTCGAAACCGAAGTATACGAAATTCAGTCACATTACTGCTAAAATAAAATAATTTAATAAAATTTTGGCACAATTGTCCTCAATTGTCGCATTCCTTATCGAATAGACCAGCTTTAAAGATCAATCAATGTCAATAGAGTGCTTGCATGCAGGAGTTGTATCCATCCTTAGGCGACGAGGAAAACTTAAACTTGGAAATAGGCGTATAACGATCACCTCAAACCTTACAATTTGCCCAACAATCTCATATAAACGCTGCAACCAGCATTTCATATACAATATACCAAACAGACCAACACAGCTCTACAACTTGGACATGATACTTACTCAATATTACACATCGTACGAGCCCTGCAAAACCAGTCATTTAAATTTACAAACATGGCATGAGAGAGCAGACCTATATACACACAACAACAACACCATTAACCCAATGCGTCACACCAGCCTCATTGCAGCTTATATCACACCATCCTACCTCGGCCATGCGTGCAAGCAGTTTAAGATTGTCAGATGTTGTTTGTAACACCTTCGTGACTCGAATCAGCGATCTAACCACGGTTTTGTATGTCTCTGTGGAGTCCACGACAGTAGGTGCTTGTGCGTTGGTAATACCAAACATCCCTGATGATAGCTTGCTTGCCGTTCCTCTAGTCTTCTGGGGGGCTTTGGGGCCCGTTTTCTTAGCCACGGGTGCATTCGGCACCTAAAACGGTTGACACAGGGTTCAGATACGTCAGTGTGCACTAGTGCCAAATAGCCTCGAAGAAGATTAGTATAGACCAGTGAAAAGCTAGTACAGTGTGCTCTTGAACTTGTTGATCTGAAAATCTAACGTATAGTGGTTGCTATGGAAATGATAGTGTATTGGAGCTTACAATACATATGATGGTAAATTAGTATTAATATTAAGCACATACATCACGAATAATTCCACAGGATGTAATGCATTAAATATTTTCGCCCTGAGACAACGTTCGCATAGCTTTTGTTTTGATATATTGATGAGTCAACAAACTCATGTGTACGACGCATCAGTATGTGGAATAAACACGTATTGCCGCGATCACTTGAGTTTTAGCGTAACTACGACACAATACGGATGGCACCTTCCTGGATTTTGGACATGGCCGTGACCGTACAGTACCAACGGCCAATAGTTGTGTGTAAATTGCATACTGCGTGCAACGTCTATTTACAGACTAACAAACCGTTGTGTATGCTGTTATATCGAGATGTAGTGAACTTATACGTTCTAAAAGTACCATACAATGTAGATTGGGTAATAAATAAATCAGAGGAGAGCTGAAGTATTCAGTGTAACCAGATACAGAGCTATATTGCAATGGGGATCTATATAGCTCTACGCATTCCACATGGTACCGAACTCTTGCTGTATACCAAGTGCCCGTAAATAGTTAGGTAACGCTACAGACCGTCCAATTTGTAGACCGCTCATCACTCACCAGAGATAATAGGACCATGTATACGGATATTGCATCATACAAATACGACACAGTGCCTACTGAAAGACCGTCCTCTGACAGTACATCTGGATTAATTCAAACCTATGCCTCACAAAACATAAACCAATGCTCGCGAACTAGACTCCCAAAACCACAGAAGCAACCAGTAATCACGCTATATATATATATATATATATATATATATATATACTTACATACATACAAACATACATACATACACACATACATACATACACACATACATACATACACACATACATACATACACACATACATACATACATACATATACAGATAATGCGGCAATTATGAAACTCGCATCGAATAACCGCAATCATATAGAAATGAGCGTGAAAGCTACACCAAAATGATCGTACTAACTGATCGAACATGTTAAAATTGTTACACACCTGTACGGATCTATTCAGGTCAACTCTCAACGCCGACAGCACATCGTCCGTAAGTATATCGCTGAAATCAGCAGCATCATCCGTTTTATTGATACGCAAAGCGACAGTATATAACTCAGTCATATTTTCAGTGTCTCACATGAACTTTGCCACGTCGAGGTTTTCAACTTAAGACTTGCGATAGACAAACATAAAGTGTGTTACTAGAGTATCCGAATGCTCATAGCGCCCCGTTGTGGTATTTGATACTTTTGTGGAGAAGTGAAACAGACGGCATACTCACATCAGCTATGAGCCTACGTATACTAGTTGGAACCTTCCCTTATTTTAAACTGCAAACACAGTTCAGACACGATTATCCTAACATATCCCTTGAATATCCTGAAACCTATACAATATACTATCAGAAATCGTCTATTTTATCCATCCATCTCATTTTAATTTTTGATCGATTAAAATTTATTTAGATCGGCACAACGATTCTCAGTTGGTAACAAAAGCCGGCACTTTCAATTTGGCGCCCTTTTTATTTAAAAGTAATTTACGACAACTCGTTCAGCTGTTCTGTGCTAAATTTCTCTCCCATTGTTGTTTTTACTTTTTATCCAATTATTTCAATTCTCTGACTCCTGTTTATTTGTCTACACCTGTATTTGTTTGTTTATTATCGTCCCCAGTCCCCTACCCCTGTGTGCACTGGGGCCTGGGCTCAGGGCCCTCAAGGCTCAGGCTGTACCGCTGTACATCAGTGTGATGTTATGTGACCCACTTTAATTCTCCCACCAGTTTCCCCCATCAGGGCCACATGATCTACTACTATTGTGGAATGGGTCGTACGTATACATCAAAAATATGTATAAAGTATCATCCCACAACACATATATTACATACAACACCCTGCAGACCTGAAATGATCTTTTATATCCGCTTGGGGAAGCCTGCGTTTTGCAGTAGGTGCTAGAGTGAATATATTGCAGGCTTTTAGACCTGGTAATGACCTAATCAATGTCTATTACTAGGGGGACAGTTATGTAACATTGTAAACATAAGGAAATTTAATGTGAATGTTGGCGTGTGTTTGAAGGCTTTTCGGAGTGTTTGTCTACCTTGTACGAAAAGACGACATTGACCCTAAATAAATAAAGTGATAACCACAGAAAGTGACGCGCTGTTCTTACCAATTTGAAATCATTCATCCTTTTAGAGCTTTAATTAAACTTGAGCTTCCTTCTAGTATGTCTAGTTTCTTTGTTACTGCTCTCTTTTCTACTAATTCTGCTTGTACTAGATTAAACGTGGATGCAAGACAAGAGTGCAGTATTGAACGTATGATATGCTCATGGCGACTGCCTGTACTTGTTGAGAACACCGTATACATCTTTTTCGATGGTTGTATGGTCTCTACTCGTATCTCGATCCAAACGGGCCAAGTGTACCGTTGTTTACTTGGAGTGTGCAAAGTTGTATATCCTTATTGGCATTTAGAGTTGTATAAATTGCGTCATATATTGCATGTAGAGCTGTCGTATAAATTTGACTGAAATCTCGTTCAGTGTGCTCGTCTCGGACCAACTGTCTGAGAAATCTAGTGTTTCAATACTCGACAGTTAAGCCTGCCATTACAACAATAGCCTGTTGTGGAAGCCGAAGTTGTTACGGATAGAAATCGGTCGTCAGCGTGAATACAGTTAGATATACTGCCATATATATAGTCCTCTAGCCGAATTGTTGACAAGCACGAGTGCGCCTCATCATTCATGTCGTGTGGCTAACAGGAGGGGTAGAGCGACTTGACAACAAATTCCTGGAAGTATAGTAATACCAGGGATCTCAGTTCATATTCCGTCGGGCCTACTAATGATCTCCAAAAAGCTGTAAATATCCTTCCAACACACTACAGTGATATTCAGTTCATTTTTCTTTATTTAGATTCTGTAAGTCGTACTTTCTTAGTACCGAGTGTGGGTGGGAAAGCCATTTGCTCTGTCTTCCCTATATAAACCACGTGAAATCCCACCCTTCTAACCAGAGCAGATGTTGTGCATATAGGCTTAACAATTTCTAGTAAGTCACGTCATTCTGAGCACAAGTTCCGTGTCAGTATTCCATGCTCCAATATTTGATACGAATCGCTCAGACTGTTTTCGTATACTGTTTCTTTCAGTGTTATACTGTTGTAATATAATTTATCTGGTACGTATGTATGCTAATATTGTGCGTGTCCAATGTGATCGCCTGTATCATATCTCTGGCACTCTAAGCCGTTACCTCCGCACCCGCAGCATCCTCCATATAGCTATCCAACTCGGCATCAAGCTGTTCCGAGGTTTTGTTCTCCTTCTTCTCCCTGCCTCCTCCCTTTCCACCTCTGCCGCCACGTGTTCCTTTACCACCACGCCCACGAGCATTCTCTCCTCTGGACGCAGAAGGTGCGCCTCGGGGTGCTGAGCGACACTCAGCCTTTAGATGCCCTACCTTGTTACAGTTGTGGCACGCTTTGGTCGTTGCTTGGTTACCCATGCGATCGTCGTGCCCGTTTCTGTTCAAAGTATGGACAGGGGGTATGTGAGGAAACGTTAGGTGCCTGAAGAGGAAAATATTTAATTGAAACACATAAGCGTTCAAGACATATACACATTCATTAAGCTTAGCAGTTTGTAAGATTCACCTGTCTGCGCATCAACTTAAACAGCGGCCAGGATAAATCAGACATGTACACTCAAAAGACGTTGTATGTGACATGAATACTTACACAGGAGCTCTCTGACGGTTTCCCTGAGGAGTTATTCGGTTTACGACACTAGCTTGACTGTTGGCAGCATCATCGCCGACGATCTCGATGCGCAATGGGCGTCCTATTTGATAGAAAATGGAAAGTAATTGTGATGCCTACATGTATAGATCTCCAATCCAAATAACACTATCTAAGGACCTAGTTATAAATATATATACAACTGGAAATAACCCTTACCGTCTAACTGCAGACCGTTGTACTGTCGCTGGGCCTTAACGGCATCCTCACCACGCACAAAATTGACCTCAGCCGTTCCGATGCATTTGCCTTGGGCGTTGTAGTGGCAGCGTGCGGATCTGAGCTTACCAATTCCACCGAACAACTCCTGCGCGCGTTAGTAGTTGTGTTGTGGTTGGTTGGAGTGCAGGGCCTGGGGTAAGAGCGTATTTATACTGATACGCCGAGATACGCTGTACGTTGATATGGCACCAGAATACGTACCACAATTACACTAGTGCATTGTATAAAGTACAAACAATCCACTGACTGCAACCTTAAAAGTAGGTGCGCAATGTCATTATATCTTGAAATATATACACAAAACGTCCCGCCAGCAACGGAAACTGAAGCCGTATCACAGCGAGCCAACTGATTAATTCCTAAACAGTTTGTCAGTGCATTTACAAACGCACCACGTACAAATAAACTTCACCAAACTATCTTGCGGAGTCTGTGCAACACAACCCAATGCATGTCAATACAAGCAGCGTGCGTAAGAGTGCTGTGAAACCAAACAAAGCCATGTCTTCGCCATCGGAACACATAGCAACAGCATGTGTGGTGAAAGGTCTTACGTGATGGCACATGCTTTGCTGCCATTGCCTCGGACAATCATCACACGCTTCAAGGCTGGCCAAGATACCAAACGTGCGCGTGCGTCTCCCCATTCAGTATGTAATACTAACATACAATGATCCACCGATCCATGAATTCGCTTCCCCGTAAAGTGTACTATGTGTATTCTGGCCTATACAGGCGCCAAATACATTGCCGTCAGCCTAAACGGCGAGAAGCACGTGTTACCACTGCTCACTACCATTGCTGTGCGGCCTGTTGTTCTACAGAAGCTGCATTCGTGCGAATGCGTATACACGTAGCTGCTTCTCATACTAATCTATAAATACTCGCCGGGACTATCTAAATCTAGTCATTATAGCCAAGACGTGCACACGTGCACGCACCGACCAGTGTGCATCATGTGCACCTACTACACAGCTGCAATACAAGCACTACCAAATGCTTGGGGCCTCCCGTGTCTTCGTACACACACCGACGAGTAATCGTCTGGCGCTTTCCGGAGTGCTTCACGAGTGCTCGCATCACCTATGTGAGCAAGCCTCGGGAGCACAGCTATATATAACGCGCCAATACCTATATGCCTAGGATAACACTTTGCGAGCTACTCTGCGGATCAAGGCGCATCTCCTTGTTGCCACAGTACAGCTTCAAAACACTTGGGCTAACTATCTAACATTGCTACCAGGTTCCCTTCTCATCCTGCCATGTCAGCTACCTACTAATCATCATCACTATCTACAACATTGCACGAACAATCACGATGCAGATCAGGTGCAGACGGTCATTCTCGTTGCTCGAGTTCCTGCGGTTCGGACTGAGGAAAGTCGTACCTTCATATCATTGTCTGTTACAATGGAGGGATTGAGGTTAGAAACCATCAACTTGGTTGAAGCAGGCCCTCTCGGCGCGGGCGGGGGCGGTTGGGCAGCACGTTGAGGTCTCTTTAATAAAAAAAAGAAATGATGCGATATAGTCAGTACGAAGCTGGTGCAGCGTATCATATTCAATACATTCTGATTTTATAAATATATATGTGTGTGTGTGTGCACACATAGCAATACGCAGAAATTGTGGCCCACGGGTGACGGACTAACGTGTCTTCGAGACCAGTCGGCAGTCAGTGAGTCAGAGTGTCGACATTAGATTACTCAACAGTCGACACTTGGGCCCGCTTTGTGAAGAGAATAACAATTTGTCCGCCATAAATTGACAAGTACGCACACCAACGCAGAAAAACTACATCTCAAAATGCTGGGGAGGCTTAGCAAAGTGATACAAGAAATGAGAGCTACGTTAACAAAAATAATGTAAAACTGGAACAGTTTCTATAATCCAAACATATACCTAGGTTTGATCGAGGTAGAATCTCTGTATTGGTTGAAGAGACACTGATCAGTGCTCATGAAGCCACCTCATCACAAGCGAACAAAGTTGTACTAGTAAAGCATTCCATATTGCACACTGAAAACATATCAGCTTACAGCTTTAAGGAGTATACAAGACTAGTGCAAAAGAAATACTACAGACATATAGTATAAGGGCCACATAACACTGCGTGACACACATACGTACTGGCCACATACAAGAGATACTAGAACACGTATGTACTTCTAACACAAATAAATACTAAAAAACTGTAATACTACCAGCAGTACACATATATACTTACAGCGTAAGGGGCGGCAGGTCTGGCATTGCGTCCACGGCGAGCAGCACCGCCAGCACTGGCACCAGAAGCACCACCGCGTGTAGCAGCCTGTTTAGCCTTACGCTCAGCGATCTTGCTTTGGCGGTCGGTCTTGACGATATCGTCCAGGGGCATGTCAAGCTTATCAGTCATGATGAAGTATATGTGTGTATGGAAAGTGGAAGATAGGATTGGTGAGCTACTGTGTCGTAGTGTGAATCTGGTATGGTCACAATCGTACGCGTTGGATATGATGTCAATAATTTATTTTTATGTGGGAGGGGTTGCTTGGAGCCACATATTGCTGGAAAATACATAGGGTATTTGGGAGGGCCGACGGGAACATATTTCAATTTCTTTGTTTTTGTTTCTGTTTTGGCGTTTTCATACACCGATTTTCCACGACAACTCTTCAACGTCGAGTTGCACAAATGTTCTATTTAAAAATACTATGCGCGTGCAGCGGGCAGCCGGACTCTGCACTCCCCTGGGCCACGGGTATAAAGTATCTTTTGACCTGCATAAACGGTTTGTTGTATTAATTCAAAAATACAGGAACTACTTATTTACGTTAAGCCTTTATAATAACGGAATGAGATAGGAGTAAAGGCGGTGCCGGACTACCCGCCGCGCCGGGTGTAGTTTTACTTTTATAAATAGCAGAAGCAGTTGGAACTTGGAACATGGACTAGTTCGAAAATTTCACTGGAGAGAGTAAGATCCTTAACATTGGCCAATGTGAAATCGAAATATATATAACATCCAGTGTATTTCATTAGGTTTGTAAGTGATTTTAAAATGCATTCCAATGGATAGCCCTATGTAAAAATATTTATACAAATTACCTACCTGCATCGAGATCTTATACATTTTTACAGGAATAATAAGCAAATACGATTTTTTTATAACTTTATGTATACTTTTTTTTTTAAATTCTTTTTTTACAAATACATTTGACTATTTTCACAGGGGGTTTTCTTGCTTGAACAACATAAAATTAAAATAAATACAAGGCCTCTATATATCTACTCTGTCGTTCAGATATCAGCATGTATTCGACTATTCGTAGGGAGGGCGGATCAAAGGCACCACAGGCCCAAAGCCTAAATATGTAGCCCAAAGCCAAAGGACGACGAGAATGAATATTTCAGGACAGACAAACTTTTTTCAAAGAGACTGGACATCGCATCCAAATTCCAGGCCCAGTCTCCAGGGCTAAATACAGGCCTTTCTAGCTAGTAGTAGGCCACGGGGCCCCCGCCTCCAGGCCTTATAGGCCCAAGGCCCCAGATTTCAGGTCTCATTTTTAGCTAACTAAATATCTTAGACAGATAAACTTTCATAACGTACATACATACATATACTAATATATACATAAAACATATATAAATATATGTATATATACATATATAATATATACACATAAAACAAAATACAAAACATATATAAATATATGTATATAAACAGATATAAATATATGTACATATACATATATAGTATATACACATAAAACAAAATACATATACATATACATATACACACATATATATATATATAGACATACACATGTATTATATATATAGATACATATATTAATATATATACACAAATACATGTATACTTATATACAAGTATACTTATATTCATACACATATATATACATGATATATATATATATATATTTATATATATAAATATAAATAT
>NW_014040456.1:0-3001 GCF_001186125.1 Sphaeroforma arctica JP610 | reverse complement strand
ATACACACACACACACATATATATATATATATATATATATATATATATATGTATATAAATATATATATATGTGTAAATATGATAATACATTCACGTATAAATAAGATACATAAAACTTTCGTAGAGCAGTTCATTCAGATGCAAAGTTACGTACGCAATGTCTACCACATAAACATATACTTCGCATACCCAAGGATTCTTTGGCGTTTTACTTTTAGTCATTTAATTGTTTACACGTATGAGGGGCATATAATTTGTTTTTGCCAACGCCGTTATAGTTGATAATGGTTTCGTATTTAAATTGAGACCGTTTGTTGGCCAAATACTGACCTCCTATATACCCATTGATGTTATGTATCTTTTATCGGCATTTTTACGTGTACCGAACTGTTGGATTTGCCAAAATGCTATACATCAACTGATATACCTCGAAAACGTAGACAACTGGCAGATGTAGAGAATGTGACCGTTCTCTCGGCAGAGCTCAGTGTACCAGGCTTATGAAGTTCGTTACGTTTTCCTACGGACATATAAGGATGTACAACAAACCGGTAAGGTCAGTAAAGCTTTGCCAAACGTATATGAAGTTGAATGCAGTCTCCCCCAGCCCCGAACATATGGACGGGACGCTGAGTTTAGTATAACACCGGAAGAACCCGGTAGCTCAAGGGTGTTAAAAAAATAGTTGGAAACAAGAATCCTTGTCAGAGCTGAAGTATATACGCACCAATTGACCATTTATGATGAAACACTATGAAAGTGGTATATTCGCAGGGATCATCAATGTACAGCATGGGAGACAGAGTACTGAATAGACCCTAATGCTATGAATTGGTAGATATATCAGAATTCAAGGACCTAAATGATCTAAAGCAAAATTATATCTTCTGCATTTCTTCTACTTGTGGAAGAATGTTATACAAATGTACTGACGTCTGTTTATGGTGGAATCTATTGTATTCTGTGCTCGATAACAAGTACGAGTAGACGCAGTCTATGATACCAGCGCATACAGCACACTTTACTAATATTGTATTGTTCAATATATACTTGTAAATTCTACCCGTAGACCAGTATTAGTGTAGGTATTGTAATAGAGGGTGGTGTGCATGGCTTCATTTGTGGGTTGGGGATAGTTGTATGCAGGCAGAAGAGCAAAAGCTTGGCAACCTAGGTATATATCTGAGCACCTGTGAGGTGGACTATGTGAAGGAACTGGTCACCTAAAGTGTCAGTTGATATACGGCTGGTTTAGACCCAGAAAAACGTCAACCAAAACAAAGTTGTATACCATAAAGCACCATAGACTTACAAACATCCAATAGATAATTGCTTGTCGAGACCAGTACTATGGCATTCTAAGGAGAGAATAGTCGTGGTCCAATGTGGCCGTGCAAGCTGAATGGTATGTAGGTAGAAATCACCATGCTCACGACGTGATGTACGGTGATGACAGTACAGCAGTGAACGAGTGTTGTCATACTATGCTGATATATATATATATATACGTCGGGTGTGCGATTACTCACTTTGACAAGTGCTGTGAAAATCTTGTCACTGAGCTTGAGCCTCTCCTTGCAGTCGTCGAGCTGCACACCATCAGCGAGCGTGGAAGTCAAATTCATCAGTAGTAGTCCATACCATAAGTACAACTCAATAGTTGTCAAAGTTGGATACAATAAAGAGTGCAAGAAAGGTCAAAGCGAGTGACTACGACCAGCATTGGGTCGTACACATAGCAGAAATATATATATATCTAAATATCTATATATATATATACATATATACATATATATATATACATATATACATATATACATATATATATATATATATATTTATATATAAATATATACATACATATATATATATATATATGTATATATATATATGTATGTACATATGTGTATGTTTATACATATTTATATATATATTTAAATATATATATTTATATTGATATATAAATATATATATATATATATGTGTGTATGTGTGTGTGTGTGTGTGTGTTCATGAAAAGTTTCTTGCATACAAACATAATGTAAGCGACAGTTTGCTTGACGTTTATATTTGATATGATTTTTTTTCTCGTTTAGTCTCAAGTTCACATGCCGTGTATGCTTCTAGATAAACATACAAACGAGAGATGTGTGCGTATTAGTGGCACTTACAGTAACGTAGGGTCCGGTGCTCCTTTCTTCTATAATTAAATCGGCTCGTTTAGGACCAACCCCTCTTAATTCCTGTGAATTGGACCAGAAATAATACAAAACTCGTGAATGTCACGCTTCCAAAATCAGGTCGGAGACTACACGCACAAATGTCAATTTTGGGCTTTCAAAGATTGAAAACTTCAAATATGCACACGCCTATGTTGCCTAGACAACCTAGACACGACAGGCAGATACGCCTGTGTTTTAAATACAATTATTTCTGGTATCTTTTTTTGACGTGACAAATGGAGCCATTTGTTCGGGAAACCATAGAGAAAACCCACACTTTCAGGGAACAATAATTCAGAAATGTGCATAAATCCATGTACATACAGACAGCTTGCGACAGCTTGTACATACAGACAGCTTGCATTGATGCGCGCATATAGATAAAATAGTTCACGCATTTGACTCGAGCACTCATATATACAAACACATGCCAAAGAAATGAGTCAAATAGATACATCCACAATCCATGCATTTAACAGACACATACATAATACATGCATACACACAAACATACATCCATACATACATACATTATTACATGCATACACACATATACGTACTCTTTCTATCTTTCAGTCATACCTTTCGTAGCCGCTTCACAGGGTAAGTGTTTAAAGATTGCAACAGCCGCTCTTCGAGCATGTTGACTAATTCCTTATCCAATTTTAGTGCAATACCAGTCCCCGAGCCGGACTGTGTGGCATTTGTAAAATAATTCACAATTAGATTAATTCAGAAATTGATAAAAACAGTATACTTTGATATATATACATATATAT
>NW_014040457.1:154383-156535 GCF_001186125.1 Sphaeroforma arctica JP610 | reverse complement strand
CTTGTTTGTGACATTCACGCTTTGCTTGTTGCTGTCGCTCACACACACAGATAAGAGTGGTCCGGTCCAGCGAGAGTCGTGGATGCTCAGACAACCACCACGCACTGTGGCACAGGCGACTGCAGTGGATGAACCACACACGACGGCTACGGATACTGTGCGCGAAGGTAGGCCTGTGCTCATTATGGTGTGGCAGTTGTTTCTGTGTATGTACGAGTATGTATGTGTTGTATGGAGGTATATGCATTTTCATAATTGCTACAACACCCACACAACTCCCGCAGATACCATTCTATCAATACAATTATATTAATATAACACCCCGCAGATAACATTCTATTAATATAACACCCGCAGATAATATTCTATTAATAGAATTCTATTAATATAACACCCGCAGATAACATTCTATAAATATAAATAGTTTAATATAGCTCCCGCAGATAGCATTCTATTAGAGTTCTATTCATATAATACCCGCAGATAACATTCTATTAATAGAATTCTATTAATATAACACCCACAGATACCAACACGCAGAAGGAAGCCATGTTTGACAAACCCGGAGGACACGCGCGTGAGCTGAACAAATTTTGGAAAGCGAACGGCACAGGCATGCCAGAAGCAGCACAGGCGACAGCCACCAAACGCGAGGCGATGATGCGTAGCATGGAGGCAGACAGACACAAGCACACACACGCCACCAAAGGTACGCCGGCGGAGGGCAGTTGTGGTGTAGTTGTCGGGATTGTTTATGTGATATTTTCAGGATGTGTGTGTGTGTGTGAGGGAGAGAGAGTGTGTGTGTGTACACGTATGTGTGTGTGTGTGTGTGTTTGTGTGTGTGCATGTACGTATGTATGTATGTATGTCTATATATATGTGTTCTGAAGTACTTTTAACACAGCCACAGTCACTTCCCATCGGCTGGTGGACCTGTGCTGGAGATATCCGCTGTGTCGCCTGTTTACACATACACATACTAAACACTGATGTCTATAGAGACAAAAAAAGGAAGATTTGATTGGCTGATATGCCACACTTGTTCTGATTGGTTGCGCTTTTGGCTCCGTCCACAGATAACTCTGATAATTGTTCGCGTATGTAACGTTTTTCTGTTGTGTTGCATTCCACATTTTCGAGTTAGACAGCCTGCTATTGCTCCAGAGCATTGTTGATTCAACGAGGTCTACCTACCTAACTGTGTCGCTGGGACCTTTCTTGTCGTATTCTATTTTTATACTGCAATCGGATTGGCTGTTGTCTACGTACTACATTCTGATTGGCTGTACGCGTGTCTTCAACTCATTGGTTTTTGCAGGACCCGCGTTGTCATGGCGACAGAAGGCACTAGCCCGCTTGAAGTCAAAGGATAGTCAATCACAAATCGACAGTGGTCGGACGGACACAACTGTGGAATCAGACACTGGACAGGCCGTAATCATGGCAACGCATTCTGCAAATGAAAGTAGTGTGTCGAATGCCAATGAACTTGCAACGTCGATGTCCAACTCACTCAGAAATCGTATGCGAGCCACAGTAAGGAAGGTTAGTGAAGCGGTACGTGCCTGAGGTTACAAGTGATATCTGTGTACATACATACATACATGTACAGGTGCGAATATAAGTGATATGTATGCTTATACATACATCCATGCACAGGTGTGAATATAAGTGATATGTATGCTTATACATACATTTATGTATAGATGTGCATATAGTAACATTTTGTTCTTAAACATATGTAAATGTATATATACATACATCCACGTACATTTGTTCGGATCGTATTCTTTTGCCATAATACATATACATCTATATACCTATATAGATTTATATAAACATATAGATCCATATACACATAGAGATCTATATACATACATCCATGTCCATTTTCACATATAATAATATTCACATCCCACTCAGACAGCGGACCATTCCGACACACTGAAATCCACCGAAGACAACACCACAGAATCACAATCAACCGAAACGCCCGCAGAGCAGCCAGTTGAACCTGAGATGTTCAAGAAGGTTAGTGAATGCGTATGAACGATTATACGCTTACACGTCTGCAGGTACATTTGTTTAGGATATGCGATTATTCTTATGATGTTTGGGGTGTTGTGTGTGACTAGGAGGGCCACTATAT
>NW_014040457.1:148679-151083 GCF_001186125.1 Sphaeroforma arctica JP610 | reverse complement strand
GTGTGTGTGTGTGTGTGTGTGTGTGTGTGTGTGTGTGTGTGTGTGTGTGTGTGTGTGTGTGTGTGTGTGTGGGTGTGGGTGTGGGTGTGGGTGTGGGTGTGGGTGTGTGTGGGTGTGGGTGGGTGGGTGGGTGTGGGTGTGTGTTTGTGTGTTTAGTTGCTTCCCATCCGTTCTCATGTGTCTACCATCCCCTCTCCCCCACTTTCTCACCCACAACACCACACAGCCCAGCAGAAGCTCACCTCCGCTATCACCAAGTGTGACTTCTGCATGGACAACCCGGTCATGCCTAAACATCTGATGGTTAGTGTGGGGATTAAGACGGTGCTGATGTTACCTACGGGTGAGTCCATGACACCGAATCAGTGTCTGATTGTACCTATGGCCCACGTGGTGGCGATTAATGAGCTGGATGAGGATGTCCAGGACGAAATTAAGGTGTGTGTGTGTTGTATGTGCGTGTGTGTGTGTGTATGTTGTACAGGACTAGATTAAGGTGTGTGTGTGTGTGTGCTATGCAGACAAAATCAAGGTGTACGTGTGTATGTGTTGTAAAGAACGAGTTTAAGGTGTGTGTGTGCGCGTGTACTTCTAGTGAGTGAACATACATTTCAGATTAGTTGTCTGCCTGTGCATGTAGTTGTGATTGGGGCTTGTACACAACACTTACATACAAATACACATACACATACACATACACATACACATACACATACACATACACATACACATACACATACACATACACATACACATACACATACATATACACAGGCAAACATTTGGTAGGTATCGTTCGTATTCCAGACGGTACACGTGCACACGTGCAGTGTATGTCTAGCGAGTATAGCTCAGGCGGTGATGTATTAGTGTAGTCCGGGTTAGGGATGAACTTATTATATATAGGGTCCCTTTCTCATTCTGATAGTTGGATTGTTGTTTAGTAGTAAAAACGGTATAAACCATCTAGTTGGATATTGAAACACGTTACGTAGCTGACATAGCACAGAGTTTGAATCATTGCTCAGTGGTAGAAATATGGTATAATCTAGGTGGTTATTTAAACGTGTAAACGTAATGGGTCAGGGTGTACACGCAGGCCACTCGCTCCGTCTCCCGCATCATACAGGCACAGATTTGCAACAGGTATCTCACCACGATGTTCAATATTCTCAAACGTACACAAATTTAACGCTCAGATTTGCAAGAAGCACCTTATCAAGATGTTTAACCGTCTCATACGTACACATCTCCAACACACACAGATCTGCAAGAAGTATCTGACCAAGATGTTCAACAGAATAGATATGGACTGTGTGTTTATGGAAACGGCGATGCGCTTCAAACGACAGCGACATGCTGTGCTTGAATGCGTACCAATGGGACGGGAGGAGGGGGAGATAGCTCCCATGTGTTTTAAGAAGGTATGTGCCACCGTACTATAAGTTTGTGGTAGGTTTCACTTTTAAGTATATGTATATGTATATGTATATGTATATGTATATGTATATGTATATATATGTATATGTATATGTATATGTATATGTATATGTATGTGTATGTGTGTATGTATATGTATGTGTATGTGTATATGTATATGTCTATGAGAAAGAGTAGTCCCGTGTCTCAATTCCAACCGGCCGTCTTCCCTATGATAAGCAAATGTGATATGAGCGATCGCAACAAAATGTCAAAGTCTCTGTTCGGTGTCAAGAGTAGTGTCACCTCTCACCTGACACCTGCACACTAGCATACTCGTCCAGGAGGTCATTTGGCCAACCCAAATGTCAGCCAAAGTGGGCATCGTCCCAAAACCTAATGTTGGGGCGGGGGTTTAGGTTTGCTTGAGCCCTGAGAGTCTGTTGACGTGCTGAGTCTGTTGTGCTTAAATCCGTGTAATCGGTGTATTTGGTTTGTGTACTAAAATATTGTGTGTTATTCGATGAATGAGTGCGAATGCCGGCACTCGCGTGTGATATGTACACACCCAGCTTCCTGGTTTGCTTCGAGAACTTCAATACGTCCTAAACCCTAAAACCTAAATTCCAGGCAATGAATGAAAGCATGTCTGAATGGGGTGCCAACAAGAAAATCATCACAACCAGAAATGGCGCGAAATGTCCCATTCCCAAAGGCTTCCCCTACTTCCACGTGGAGTTCGGAGTGGATGGAGGGTTTGCCAATCCAATCGACAACGAAGAGAAATTCAATCACTTCTTCGGCAAGGTAGGGTATGAGATAGTTAGAAGATAAGCATGCGTTTGGCTTTTTGGTAGGCATATGCTGGCGTAGATGGAGTGATATATGTATATATATATATATATATATATATATATATATATATATATATAATATACTAGTTGACGTAAGTACGTAAACTAACACTAACTACGTAGGTATAGTA
>NW_014040457.1:144409-148659 GCF_001186125.1 Sphaeroforma arctica JP610 | reverse complement strand
TTGGTTAGGTACGTATAGTTAGTCGTGGCGGTAGGTAGTAGGTAGTAGTATATATATATATATATATATATATATATATATATATAATATATATAATATATAAATATACAGTTTGCGAATGTAAACACACATAACTGGATATGACATTGTTGGCATCTATCAGTCCTGCATTTTTGTTGCCCACCAGATGCTCCTCATAAGTAATAGTTCGCAAGAGCCGTTGCAATAGCTGTTGCAATACCGATTAGTATAGTAATTGCGCCTTTACATCCTCGGGTGCATCTTTCCACTATGTAACTATGCCCATATTAGTGGATATACCTTGTATAATTAGCATCACACACTCGTTCCAGAACTGTCATCTGCATCATTAGGTGCATACCCTAGAACATAACTCACGCCGTCCGTACGGTACTTCCTACAACGGTACATCGCGCGCTGGAGTCTTTTGAAGATACTTTTGTTTCGGGCTGGGTCATTTCCGACCCTCAATCTGGTATATATACATATTCACAAATGTAATGCTTATCCAGATATAAGTACATACACCCACTGTCTTGGGATGTCATTCGTATTCTCATAATACTGTAAAATAGCCCAAACCACTGCCACGGCCATGCATACACTATGGGGTGTGCGTGATGAAGTGCCCTAGCGAGATCGTATTGGTAAGCATTGGGCACGCAGGTGACCAAACCCAACCAACCCCAACCAAGCTCGCTGTAAAGCGGCTATAAGCGCAGCACCATTGGGCGTCGATGTGCTGTCGAGGTTGATGCGTTACTTGTTGGTCGTATGCATTGGTCACCCTTTTGCTCATGATTAATGTGTCTCATGGGCTAGCTGGGGATAGCAAAAGGAAACAGTCGTGAAGTGATGACTTAACTAGTTCGTTGCACCATGGCTGACACAGCACCGATGTGTATATATACTGTCAGGTGGGGTGTCGAATCGCATGGAAGTATTGGTGCACGAATAAAAATGTATGTTAAAAGATTATCAATGAAGGATGTATGTAAATATATTATCAATGAAGAATGTATGTAAAATATTATCAATTAAGAATGTATGTAAAATATTATTAATAAAGAATGTATGTAAATATATTATCAATGAAGAATGTATGTAAAGTATTATCAATTAGGAATGTAAGTATATTTATTATATTAATAATCTCAATCAATGCAGGAGATCGTTGGCGGGATGCTGGATTTAGAGCCTCGAACGTGGCTGAAATGGCACAAGGTATGCTCACAGCAGAACGACGTCTGGTGCGACCAGACTGTGGTTTCCTATCAGCCACATGCTGGTATATGCACGTGACATCGTTTATAAACTATGCTCTTATTAGTGTCCATTCTAATGTTGCAATGGCTGTGTTAGTCCTCCGTTGTGGTTATAAATGATCACACCCTAGCACCGTCTCGACAATGGTGTCGATTTCCACAACAATACCACTTAACTTATAACATTGTCATGTTTCATATCATCGTGCTTGTAGGAATCGTTCGAGAAGCAGAAGCGGAAAGTGATCGAATTCTCAAAACTATGGCAGCCGTTTGATTGGACCCAGACTCTTGGCGATGATTAGTGGCTCAGGCAACATTACCTGAGTATGTCTGGAGCAGGCGTGACTGATGTCCGTACCACCTATATGGTGGTATATGCCCATGGTCAGTGACAGCTACCACAGTTACCACACCGAAAGCCCGTGCTCTACGCAGAGTGATGATAATTTTATAAATAATTTAGAAGTATGTATGTATGCTTGAATTATTTATAATCTATCTCGAATAATCACAAAGGTTTCGCGATATACTATTAGTATATTCAAGACTATTCATATCATGCCATACAACAGTAGGTAAGACTAACCATACCATTATTAGTATATTTGTGACGGAATACATATCGAAGGGACTATGCCAAGGTGTGACCTGCACAACACTACTGAAGTGCAATGCACGTGCAGGGTGGCACTTGGCGGCCTGCGTTGTACCTCAAATACATCGTCTGTATTCAATCGGACATCCTGCTTAGGGTATTGATCTGTTTCCGTTTGAAATAAATATAATAACAGATGGGTTATGCCACAGAACACTCAGGGGTTTATTTATATGGTTTCATCCTGCATTGATTGATAATATGACCATCTGCAGTAGTTCACCAGTTGTAATTAAACAAAACACTATAGGATCGAACTCTCAACTGACTTGCAGAATTTCAAGTATTTATCAACATCAGTTGATGTATTTAACTTTATGCCCACTTGTTATTAATAAATGAATTCCGTAGCCAAATTGTGTAAATAGAGAGAAAACGCGTCAAACATATTTGGTAACAAACAGCTACAATGTAGCAATCGTCTGAACATTATTTAATCTACATATGCGATTTACATTTAAAATTATATGTAAAGTGAACTAAACATCAAGCGAGATGACCGAGTTGGTTAAGGTGCTAGCTTAAGGTAGGGTAGAATTTCTACCCAATAATACGCTAGTCTCTTCGGAGGCGCGGGTTCAAATCCCGTTCTCGTCATATTTTTCCGCCTGGCCTTTTTTCAATACTTCTTGAACATTGCATACACGTCTTTCCTATTTATATTCATTTCTCCTCTCGAACACGGACAGATTGTTGTTGTTAGAGTTTTTAAGAAAGATAAAACTTGAATAGCGCATACTCGTCTACGCCTTCGATACTTATGTATGTTCCCTTCTTCTCTCAAAAACAGACAGAGAGTTGTTTTTTAAGAGTATAGTGGAGATGCTTCGCATCTAGGTGGAATACAAATATATACCACCTTATTCTTCTGGGTTTTTAGAGAGACTTTAATTCGGTGTATTTATTATTTATATCTACGTGTACTCCCATTAATTTTTCATGGAGAAATTGTCGCTGGAAATAGTTTCATGGCACACACTGCGCTGTATTTGTACACTATGAATTTTATCATGCTGCCTCAATAAATAATGCAGACAGTATAGTTTTGATTTCTTCGACCTTAGTCACCTTCTGTCAATAGTACAAGAAATCAGGTGGTGACTGCGAATGGGGAAAGAAACTAAGAACCTTACACGACACTATATTGACTTATCAGATAGTTCAATTTGACACAATATCATTCCACAGCAAAAGAGACTCTAAAGTACGTGAAAAGGCTATAGCTGATAATAGCGGAGAAGAGAAAAGAAAAGCAGCAACTTACAGTGACCGCGACGATCTGGTTCTCATATATGATATGCGTAATATGCCAAGTATCTTCCCCCCCCCGGTCAAGAGACCTATGATACGGTACATTTTGACTGCGCGTGTATGTCAAAAACTTTTATAGAAAATTTCGTCACACTTTTTTGTTATCATACCGATCAGATACACTTTCTCTATTTTTATAGCTATTTCTTTATATACACATACCTTCATCCTTCGTGAATTAGTTTGGTACATGCATCCGGTAGTCGTTGTGTTGTATCCGTCAGAAGCGGCGGTGCTATACACACATACGTGCATGGACATTAGCAAACAGTGTTTCGGCCGCAAGATTAGACCATCCCGGCTTTGATATTGACTATAGCTATACCTCATTGACTGTGGTAGACGAGAGCTCGCTGAATTGACCGTGCCACTTAAGAATAATACCTGCATTACAAATACAGGTACAAGTATATGTACGTGTATAAATAGCATATCTTTAAGCCACATGTATATGCAGGTATATACAAGTATATATAGCGTACATCGAAAACAGAGGGGTCTTAAATTACACAAACCATATATCTAAACCAAACAAGCCTGCAACTCTCATAGGCCACTGGTTACGTTGAGTTCAATGCTAGAACCCAGACTATGATATATGATATGAACGATATATTTTATCAAGATGTACACACTTACGAAGGGGAGCTATAAGTATCTGTTCCAGAAAGACGAATACTATGTGGTGGTGATCGGCATGGACAATGCTGGGAAATCGGTGAGTAGAGTACTTGTTATGGTGTTATCGATCTTGCTTTTGATTGCGATGTATGGCACATGAGAGCCGCATTGATGTCTCATTTATTTTTGCTTAGGATATGCAGCTCTGCATAAAGCGTCTGGCCTGGTCAGTTTCACGATGAATACACCTATAGCGGAATATATATATATATATATATATATGCATATATATATATATATATATATATATATATATATATATATATATATATATATATATATATGTATATATATATATATGTTATATATATATA